>NW_007232390.1:280256-334019 GCF_000164805.1 Carlito syrichta
AAAAAAAAAATAATATATATATATATATATATATAGATAGATAGATAGATAGATAGATAGATAGATAGATAGATTATATTGCATCATTTTCATTTTCTAACCCCTATAACTGTGCAGGCAAAACACTCCAGTCAAAGCCACTACCTTGCATTTCTCTTGCATTTGCCCCTGTACTCCAGTGACAAACTTTCCATTCTTCACATAACACTTACTTTTACAGCAGGGTGACTATATCACAGGATGACTTGAGTCTCCGATGTCTTCATCCTAATTTCCCATCAATTAAAATTCTCTCCACTTTTTTGTTGTGCATTAGAAATGCCTCCTAGGCTGCAAGTCTTCTAATATTCCTAACAGTTTTAATAGTCTTTCTTCTTAATTTACGGAGAATTTCGCTTGAAACATATCATTAAAGCTTTTAGTTTATTTTTCCTAGAATGAGCTGTTCATACCTGGGTTTTGCTTTATGATTAAAGTCTTTTTTTGTAGGGGCAGGGCAGGGGAAGGTTGCTAATTTGTTTCTAGCCACATACCGTTTTACATGTGTTAAGTATTTAAAAAATGTTTAGAGGGCAAATTAATATGCAGCTAGAAAGTATTTAAGATTCACATGAGATTTTTTTTATGATGGAATCAACTACCTCACTAAATTCTCAAGATTTTATTTCAGAAAATCTCAGAAAATGAAAAACTGTAAAGGTGAGAATGCCCAGTGCTCTCTAAGGGATATAGTATTGCATACACAGGCGCTATTTAAATGTTTTTCATGATTCACCTTGGGGAATGCATATCCCATTACACGGGCACACTATTTTCAGAAGTGCTTTTGAAAATCTTACCTTTTTATATCCTGTCTTTATAGGTTAATAATATTTCTATGTATAAAGCATTTAGTAATGTTATCCTGAGCTCAGCAAAACTTTACTTAAAAAATACTTTAAGAAAGAAAAATCATTTCCAAGCTTAGAAACAGTAGGAAATTTTATAGCTTTGTTACAAACTTCCAAGGCACAGAATTGGAATGTCTTGACACTCTGTTTGCTTTATGTAGAAGCTAACATACATCACCATAAAAAATGCAACTGCCATTCATATAACAGAGAACAAAAATGAATTTGAAATTAATATAGGCAATACAACGGTAATATATAAATTTTTGTTCATTTTTAAAGTTAACCTTTAACTGTGAAATCATATAAATTCACTGTCAAATATTTTATACTTCAGCGAACATTTCTAAATCATATATTTTTATATGGACCAATGGAATGCCCTATCTCTGTACATCCTAATTAATAGGATTTACTTCAAAGAACTGGGTGAAAATAAATTATGTTTCATTAAAATACTTGAACCAACATTACTTGTATATCTTCTCAGTTCAGAAAGGTAAAGTATTCTAAAGAATGAAAATACATATCTCACAAGTAAAAGAGCTCTTCCCTTAACAAGATAATTATGAATTACATTATAACACGATTACTTACCTTCACGGTAGACTTAATTTTATCCTCTTTTTTATTCTTCTTCTTTCTAACTCTGAAGTTTTTGACAAGCAACCAAATTTGTTGTAAATACTAAAACAAGCATAATAGGATGAACTTTACTTTATACTCAGAGCTTGAGTTAGACTATGAAAGTCTATCACAAAGCATTTTTGCTATAATTCTGTTAGACACCAATGCTATGAAGCATGAGACTGGGTTGAGCTTTATTCTGCCAATGCATTCTGCACTTTGATGTCTCTTTTATTTGCAGACTGGCAGAACTCTTCTAAATGTGAATAACCTGCTTTGCCACTAAACATGATAAAAATATTTGCTAGCTTGGTTCATCAATTAAGAATTTCTGCCATGAGTTTGGTAATCTACACTGTTTCCACAAACTTAAAATTTGTAACTATTTGGGTTTTATACTTTCATGATGCTATCTTATATACAAATAAGTAATGAGGGAATTAAAAAGGATGTTTATTAAACTTTAAAGAATGAACTGCTTCAAACACTTTTAAAATCCTTATTTATCTGCAAACCATTATATAGGTCATAACTTGTTGATGGAGTCTCATTTAGTTTATTTCAAAAAGTAGAAAGCAATATTTATAAAAAGCCTAAAGAACTCAAGCATTAGTGACAGAAAATAAATCTCCACCCATTGCTTTCCAAATGAATACATTTTACTTATAATTTTTCTATGGTATAACCTAGAGAAAATCTTGCTTTGCAATTCTTAAAATTCAAAGAAACTGTAAAAGTGTTGATGGCCTTAAAGTCAGAGGATAAGAACTACTTGTGGTTTTTCTAGGTAATTGTTGAAAAATTTAAATTATGTCATAGGGGAGGAAGAGAGTTAAAGAAAAAGATAAGAAGATCTGACCAAAATATGGATAACAACAGTTGAGAAGAATTTCCAGCATGAAATAGAAAAAGTAGATAAAATAGTACTTGAATAGGAGTACAGCATTTTAAATTCTCAGAGCCACAACAATAGAGTATGTTATTGTATCACCATCTTAAATAATACATGAATAGAACTTGGAATGATAAATACTTTCAAAGAACTAAAAGACACAATGACGGTATAATCTTCTGAATTGAAATATTTGAAGCATATTTATAAGATCATATGCCATAAACTAATATTCACATTTCTATATTGTCTAAAATAGTAATATTTAAAGGCAACACTTTCTATATTGTACCTTCAAAAGTACAACAGTTAATGCCATTTGAGTTCAGAGTAATTAAAGAAGAAATCTCTATAGCTTGCAATTTTTGGCTAGTGCCTTAAACTATCACCTATAGTATTCATGTGCCTGCTTTATGTGTATCTAAAATAGCTCCACCTTTCTCTTGAGAGAAAAGAGAACCAATTATGATAGTACACATTCTCCCGAGTCCAAGGGAACCCCATTCTTCAGCAACTTGCTTAGTGTAGAAAATAAAAAAAAAGCCATACATTGTCCAATACATCATGGCAACACACTAAAGCCCTTAGAATAAGTGACAAATTATCAGATGTCTCCCTTAACACTTACCTGGTTTACTCTTTTTAAAAATCCAACCCTTGCCGTCCACCACGCAAAGCTCTTGGCCACTGGGTGAAATCCAAACTGGGTAGTTGATCATGATAATTCCAGCACATCATGGGTAGCAGCATCTCTCAGAGTCCCACAAGCCAACTGCTTGAAATGAACCTGCAACAAACACAGTATTTCTTCATTTTAATTGAAAAATAGTGAACCATGTCCTGGGTCCAGGAGGCATCACAGTTTAATCAATAAGGGAATCATAAAGGAATTTGTGAGGGGCTATACATGTCTCTTAAGATGCTGATAAACATTAAAACTAAAAGACTGAAATTTATGTGCTTTAGAAGGTATTTTATTTTTCAGAATGCATCCTCCTCTTCATGTTGTTATTGATCCACTTAAGCCGTCAGTATCAATAAACGTTACTGCTATTACATATCACACATGACATAGTGTGTACCACTTTTCTTCTCTCATGTAGGTGACCATTTGGAGTACTCAGAGTTGTTTTCTAACTCTACCCCATAATGTTCTCAGGGTAACTGGGCAATGAAACACAGCAGGGAAAACCCTATCAGCAGCTAGAGCAATGTCCACATGATAGTATGAATGAAAAACAATGTCCTTTGTGAATTCTGACACTCCTGTCAATGCCACCATTTTTAGTAAAAATATTGGGTCACCTCTCTAGGATAATGTGTGAGAAACACCTTTGAGGGACATATGTGAGATGTTGCAAATTCAGCAGCCAGCATATAAACTATAAGACAGTAACCAACATAAACACATTTTAGTCAGAGTTTACACACAAAGGAATGACTGGAGCCCAAGAACTAATCTTGAGCAGTCTAGCACGTATGCAGTGATTCAATTGTATATATCCATGAGTAAATATGGTGTTAAACTTTATAAACATGTTTGCCTTCCATTCAAGGAAAACACTCAAAATATAATCGACAACTCTTATTGCACTGATACCTGCCAACTAAGTAACTCTGTTCAATAGAAAATTTGGAAGATACGAATGAATGGAATTGCTTATTGGTCTTCCCAGGAAAGCCTTTAATAACTATTGGGTGTTTTTAGCTGGTAAGAACTATATTTAGTGATGCATACACAAAAACAAATTTTTTATTATTATTATTTTCGGAGTAGTGCACAGAAAGGGCTGAAAGGTTACTCTAAATCTCTAGCAAGACTCATGTGAATGATTATGTTCTACAGATTCATGGACGCAGGTGCAAAAAATGATTTTAACAAGCCACAAAATGATCTATCCCCATGCACCTGTGATTAGAACCTCAAGTATTGCCAGAAGCCAAGGTGGGCACTTTGTTAAAAGGCACAGCAGTTATATTTTCTATTGTACTGTTTCAGCCAAAATGGCGGTAGGATGAAAAAAGGGTCAAGTTGAACATATGCCTAGGACAAGATTGCAGTGCTTCAAAATAATTCTTTTAAAAATAGCTATATATCTGGACACTAAATGACCATGCTACAATTTAAAACAGAAATATAATGCTGATGCTGTTAGATACCCATAAATACCCACACACTCAGAGACACACAGATAGCTATAATTTTCTATTGGTTGATACAAGCTCTAGTGTTTATTATCCTAAAAGCTTAGTCAACTTCTCAATGCAAACTGTTTTCATTCATTCCCCAAATTTTTCCACTTCTTATCTTCTTTGAAGATCCTCTGAAAATCATCAAATTAATTATTTTATAAAAATAAACCTGTTTTCATGAGTTGCAATGCTTTTTGGTCTTTTGGTGGCCCTGCAGGTTATTGGAAGAAGCTTTATACTGGTGGAACAGATGACAGGGAACTGTTTATAAACATAATTTCCAAGCTTTCAAGCTGGTTTTGAAGTGAGAAATTTCTGAAAGCTACTTGCTTTGGAAGCAACCATCTGTGACCTAGCCACTTCTCATACTTTGGTTTTGCCACTTATGATTTACAAATGGAAATAAACCAACATAGCCACTTGCTTCATAAAATAGCCTATACAGAAATAATGCTATTGATCTTGCCTCAGAAGGGGTAGGTTTTATATAATCTCTTTCTCAGTAGTGATGATTTTCCAATGACCATTGATCACTTGCTTATGCATTAGCCCACTTATTCCACAAATTTTCACTGAGCACCACTGTTGTGCTAGGTATGATATTTGTCCTACAGGTACCAAATGAAAAAACACATTCTCCTCGTGAAAAGATTATCATCTATTCTATTCTGATTTGTTAACATTTACTTGTATCCAATAAAGGCAACATTACACCCAATCAAAATAATTAACCTTATCTCATAAATAATCTGCTATGTGACTTAGCAGGGAAATTCACGAAGTTTGTCAGTGAGTAAAGCACTATAGGCCAAGGGCAAATATAAAATGTAAAATCATCAATTCACACAGCTGATGCATGTGGGATTTTTACTGGATTTGATGGTTCTGTGTCACTCTTATGTCTTCTTATATAAACTCATTTAGCTGAGTTAAAATGAATCAGAAAATCTAACCAATTGGGGTTTGATAGCACAATAACATTTCTGGGACCAAGCATAGCCTTCCAACTGCTGTGTATAAAGACTCAAAATAAAGTCCTGTGTGATCTGTATCACAACCAAGTTAACTTGTGTGTAGGGTGGAGTAGGGGGGTTGCTTTTGTCTTTTTTTGTGTATTATTATTCCATTGTGTTATTATTCCATTGTGTTCTCTAAAAGCATATTAAAAATTAAATACAAATATTCTCCCTAAAGAGACATCCATGAGGTGGACATAAGAAGTATCAATTCCATGACATTGATTTGAAACTATAGCCCACTACCAACTTTCATTATGAAAGAAATGTATTTAAAATAATGTTATCACTTATTGCTCTCTCTAAATGCTATTAAATGAGAACACAATGAAAACAAAAGGTAAGGATAATTATTACTAAAAACATTATTGAAAATTTAAGTGATTTTTACTGAAATCAAAATGATTTTCAAAGGATTTTATTTTCTTCTATTTTTTCTTATGCTATTTTTGAAACTCTCACTATTACTATGATGAGTAGCATGAAAACAAGTTATTTTCTTAAATGCTATTCTTATTCTTGCTATTCTAATGAATGCATTTTATTGTATATAAATTAATAGCTCAATAATGTTGATTTAAATTTTTTTAAATGAATTTTTGACAACGTTCAGAGAGGTTCCAGACAGGGGCATAAAGAGGTTCCAGACAGGGGCATGGTATACAGAAGCTATTGATAAAATACTGTTGCATTTGGATTTAAAACAAAACAAGAGCAAAATAAAATTTGGAAAAAAAAGTAGAAGGAAATTCAAACACGCACAAACACTGTTTTCTTGTTTCTAGGTCTGGCCTTAAGTGCTCCATGATTGAATCGGGGTACTCTTTGTCTTTCCTTTTGCACACCACTACTACCCTTTTAATTTACCTTATTGCTTTCAAGAAAGCTTTCCAAAGGATCCCCTCAGCACTTAGACACTCGTTTTATAGGCTATTGATTTGTACTTCTTGACACGTTGCTCTTTAAATGTTATCTCAGTGATGCGCTTCATCTTCCCCATGGAGTTCTGCCGCATGGCCCTCTGGGTAGCCGACTAAGCTAGAAGAGTACTCAGCATTCTGTGAGCTCAGTGCATTTGTTAAATGATTGCTTGGTTGTGGTGCATTTTGCAAGTTTTGTGTCTAAGTCACTTATTTTTCCACACAAACATCAAAACTGTAATAAGAATGTAGGAATAGGTAGATTATCAGTGATCAAGTTATGAGGCATTCTGCCTTAGAAATTTCAAAGTTTTGCATTTTTTATCAGTGATTTTTGAAAAAGAGAGGATACCACCATCTCCCCTCAAATTATTGCTTCTAAATTATTTTTCTTCTTTAGTCATATAAAAAAAGTCACAGATTATTTCTTAACAGGCAGAGGTCATCAACAACAACCATTAATCACTCTAAGTGTCAGTTGCTATCTGTTTTATATGTAGTTTCTCAAAAATTGCGTGAAATACTATAATAATACTCACTTTATGGCAACGAAAATAATGACCAGAAGCTTAAATTACTTACACAAAGACATAGAACCTTTGAAAAAAGGAACTGAGAGTCCAATGAAGTTAATTGATAGTGCTATGCTATCAATTAACAAGTTCCTAGAGATTGAATTTGAAAGATTTGCTAAATTTATAGAGAAAAAGCTTAGTCTCAGGGAAGTAAAGTGACATATTAGATACCATTCAGATCTCAGTCAGGTCTGGAGGAGCAGGTGAACCCATGATGTTCCTGTCTTTCCGATACATACTCTCATATCCAGCTTATGCAGCAGGGTGTCCAAACAACTTTATAGATTTCCAATTCCCTTGATTTGAAAGAACCATGTTTTTGGTAGGTTTTATTTTAGAAAGAAGATGCCAAAGACAACAAACAAAATAACAGAATTTCTGATTACACAGTTTTAAATGAATTTAATTTTTTGAAAGTAGTAGATGACCTCTTTTTTTCTCTTTCTCTGGCTCTCTGTCTCAAGTCACCTTTTTGTAATGGAAAACAAAACAAAATAAAAACACATAGATATAAGGAGAAGACTCTGCTGATAAACTGTGACAAAGCCTGTGAGTAGATTAAAATATAAATAGCACATTGTGTTTTGCTGATGCCCGTTTTGTATGTTTAGCTACATTATTAGTAATCACAAGCTCGAAATACTCTTTCAAAATAGTCACTTGATATTATTTTCATTTCAGAACTCAGCAGGAAGCCTTTTAAATGACATAAAAAAGAGCTAGTGTAATGCTATCAATCACTGAGAACCCAGTGCCTGATACTGAAACACAATTTCCATGGTTTTATGCATCTTTGCTCCAGAATGCCTAACTCTAAATATAAGTATGATCTAGAAATTTTGTCAATTACAATAAGCCTGTTTGCATTTTCTTAAAACGAGGCATCAATTAGTCACATTCCCCTGTTTTCCACAATGTGCCTTTATCATTCTTCCTTCCTTTCCTGTTCTCTCCCTTCTACCCTCCCTCCCTTCTTTCTTTCTTTTCTTTCCTCTGCCTTTGTCTTTCTTCCTTTCTTACATCCTTCTTTCCCTTCCTTTGCATCTTCTTCATTTCAACAAACATTTAAATATCTGCTAAGGTAAATTCATAATATATTTGTTTACTTCTTGAACTGGAACAAAAAAAGCAAATTGATAGTGCAAATGACATATTATGTATTATATAGAAAGAGCAGGACCCATGAAATTAAGAAACTATACATTAAAATCTTAATTCTCCCTTTTAGTTTTTTGACTTTAGGCAAGCTACGTATCTTCTCTGATCCTAGGTCTGTTCAATGATGTGTGCAGTAGGCAGAATCATAGCCCCTAAGATTTATTCCCCTTGGTGCTTATACTCTGTCTAATCCCCTCTCTTTCAGTGTGAAGAAGACTGTGGAAATGATGGGACATCACATTCATAATTACTAATCAATTGACATTGAGTTAGGCAAAAGGAAGATTATCCTGTTGAGGCCTGACTTAACAGGAGAACCTTTACAGGAAGGTGAAAGTTCAGGGACATGACTTCCTAGTGGCCTTAAAGGCATAGTCTCTATAAGCTCTCCAGTGTAAAGAAAATAAATTCTACCAACAGCCAAATGAACTTGAAAAAGGACTTTCAAGTTCCAAAAAGATCTCAGACATGTCCAACATCTTAATTTCAGCCTTGTGAGAACCAGAGCAGAGAGAATTCAGCTACACCATGCTTTGACTTCTAACCTACAGAAACTGTAAGATAATAAATGGGTGTCATTTTAAGCCACTAAATTTGTGACAATTTAAAAAATAGCAATAGAAAATGAATACAATTTAAAATGCCTCTATTCTGAAAACAACAAAATACTGCTGAGAAAAATTAAAGAGAATCTAAACAAATGGGGAGACATACCATGTCTATGGATTGGGAGAGTCAATGTTTTTAAGATGTCAAGTCACTTTAAGTTGACTTATAGATCCAATGAATACAATTATAATACCAGCAGGTTTGTTTCCTTTTAAATGAAAATTGTAATCCAATGCAAATGGATCCTTTGCATTGACGTTAAAATGCAAAGGATCCATGTTTACACAATGGAATATTATGCAGCCATAAAGAAGGACAAAATTAAGAACTTTGCAGCAACTAGAATGGAGTTAGAATCTGTAATACTCAGTGATCTATCACAGAAACAAAAAACTGAGTATCACATATTCTCACTCATAATCGGATTCTGAACTATTATCATAATACAATAAGAAAGGGATTGGCAGTAGTGGGAAACTGCCAGGGGAGGGAGCAAGGGAGGCACACATAAGGGTACCAGTTGACGTGGGGACCAAAGTGAGGTCCAATGACCATTTGCATACCTAACCCTGAATTGTACCCCACATCTTTAAAATAAAAATGAAAAATAAAAATAAATAAAAATTTTAAAAATGCAAAAGATCTAGAATGACAAAATAAAAATAAACAAAGAAGGATAAAATTAAAAGTCTTGACCTCAATAATTCCTATAAAGCTACAGTAATTATAAGAATGAGATACTGACACAGTTACAGACAAATGGGTAAACTGACAAGAATAGAAATCCAGAAATGTATCCATACTTATAGGCACAATAATTACAATAAAGCATGCCTGTAAGGTAAAAATATAAAAATATAGATATGAGAAATACATGAAATTCAATTTACTGGTTGCATCAAGGGCAGGACGTAGTTGAAGGAAATCAGAAAGAATTGCAAAGGAAGATTCAAAATTATCCGTAAAGTTTTTTTTGCACAGCAAAAATAAAAACAAAAGGTCTGAAGTGAGTATGACAAAAAGTTACCATTGGTTAAATATGAATAATGGTGGGTACGTGAGATATGTTTTACTAAGCTCTATGTTTTTATAATTGTTTGAAATATGTTTTTCAAAAATAATCTTCCCTAAAAAACCACTTTACATTTTGAATTCACACAAATGACCTATATTACGACTTTTTAAAGATATATTTCTGGGGCATCTTTCTACTTAATTTTGGTCCCTACAAAAAAGGGAAAGTGAAATTTTTATATTGCTGATTATTTAAAACAGACATCATCTCTATGAAATGGACTCTTTTCTGAATTTTTCATCCTACACAAACATCTGTAGCTATATGTTATCAAAGGTTTATGGCTGCTGCCCTACAGTAGTGTTTAACGTTTACCTCACAGGCAGATCAATCACTGTTTCCTGAGCTCTCAGGTATGGCCCTTACTTGGGTATATATTCAGGTCTTCTGAACTGTGTGAAGCAAGTATATTTATGATTGGATCTGATGCACTTTATGGATTCTTCCAACTCGGATATAACAAATTGTGAATTACTAATTTTTAACTCCAGACTATCCATCCTTGTGGGCTCCAAGCCTTTACTTCCAACCAACTATGTTTCATGTTATCTAACTATCAGGTAGGCACTTCAGCCTCAGGAGATTCACATTAAACTAAATAACTCTCTTCACAAAACCTTTCCTTCTTTCTACACTCTCAGTCAGTGAATGGTGTCATCATCCACACAGATGCAGAAACTCACAAAACAGGTTAAGTCAAAAACACACAACATAAAAAAGAATACACCAATGGAAGTTTTATTCCATTCTTCTCCTTATATTCAATTAGAACCAGGTCATGTTCACTCTACCTCTTAAATGTCTTGAGAATTCACCCCCTTGTCTTTATTAACTGTTAAAAACAACTTCCAAAGTGATTTTCCAGCCTCCAGTTCCACCCTCATTAACCAATATTTTACATTTCAGTCAGAGAAAACTTTCTAAAATATGTCTTACCACCATCACCAATAGAATTAAAATAAAAATTCCTTGACTAAGACAGTGTGCCCTTTATGTTATGAAATGTGCATACTTTTATGGGCTTCTCATCTGCTATTCCCCAGCCATTTCCAAAACATGAGATTCTGTCTCTTGCTAATCTGTCCCTGTTATGCTCTTTCTTCAGACCGTGATAACTTTCCTTGTTTTACTTATCTGACAAACCAGTTAACTCCAGGGTTGTATCTTTGGTTAAAGGTAAGGATTCCTGTAGTACTTTGTCATTCTCAGCTTTCATGTTGAAACTGAAACATTTGTAAAGGTGTCTATCCCCCCACACATGGTAGACTGTAGCCCTCTTTGACACCAACAGTTGCGGGCAACTTTCATCTTTAAAATAGACAGAGATTGAGGGTATCTAGGATGTAATAAGTATGGAATAGTGGCTGAATGAAATTAAACAGAGTTGGAATTATCAGGAGAGGGAGAAAGAAATGGATGTAAAAGAGAAAGATATATTCCTGTAATTAAAAAATAAGATACAGGAAATAACTGTGACATTTCAAATGACAAAAGCTGAAGTAGATTTAAACAAGCAAACAGACAAACAAAAACTGTCCTAAACTTTGATCAGGAGCAGAAATTTTTAGATAGTATAATATATATCCAGAATTTTAGCAAATCAAATCTAGTAATATGTAAAAATACATAATGATTAAATGGGGTTTATCATGGAAATTCAGATTGGTTTAACATTTAGAAAGCAGTAAACACAACCATATTAACCATATTAATAAACTAAAGAAGAAAAACCATGTGATCACCTCTATAGACACAGAAAAAGCATTTGACAAAATCTAACATTCATTTCTCATAAAAACTGGGAATAGAAGGGAATTTCTTCAACTTGATCGAGGACAGCTACAAAAACCTGCAGCTAACATTATACTTAATGGTGAAAGACTGAATGATTTCTTCTTAAGATATCACCTCCCACCACCTTTTAATTTATTTACTTTTTATTTTTGAGACAAGGTCTTGCTTTGTTGCCCACGCTGGAGTGCAATGGTGTGATCATAGCTCACTGTAACCTCAAATTCCTGGGCTCAAGCTATCCTCCTGCCTTAGCCTCCAAATGGCTAGTACTTACAGTTACGCTTCATCATACTTGGCAAATCTTTTTTAAAAATGTAGAGACAGGTTCTCTGTTGTACAGGCTGGTTTTGAACTTCTGTCCTCAAGTCATCCCCTTGCCTTGGCATCCCAAAGTACTAGAATTATAGACATGAGCCGTCAGGCTCCATGTTGTAGTGGAGGTTCTAGCCAGTTCAATATGGCAAGAAATAAAAGGCATCCAAATAAGAAAGGAAGAGATTAAAACTGTCCTTATACACAGATAATATGAGGCAGCATCTCATAATATTATCACATTAGAGATTAAGTTTCAACATGAATTTGTGGGGGATATATAGCATAGACCATAGTATATACCTGGAACTGAAAAGTTTCTAAATAAAACATAGGAGAAAATATTTATGCCTTTGAGTTAAAGAGTTCTTAGATACTACACTAAAATCATGATCCATAAAAAATTAATACACTAGATTTAATCAAAATTTTAAACTTTTTGCAATGTGAAGAACAATGTTAAGAGAATTAAGAGAAATCACAAATTGTCAGAAAATATTTGCAAATTTATGTAAAGGACTTGTATATAGAATGCATAAAGAATTTTCAAAACAACCATAAAAACAAACAATCCGATAATTTTTTAAAAGGGGTTAAAAATTTGAATTCACACTGCAAAAAAGAAGCCACATGGATGGCAAATCATCATATGAGATGATGCTAAACATGATTAGTCTTTAGGGAAAGACAAATAAAAACCACCATGCAATACCACTACACAACAATTGGATTGGCTAAAATTAAAAAGGCTGATTATGGCAAGTGCTGACAAGAGTGTGAAAGAAACTAAACTTTTAAATAATGCTGATGGGAATGTAATATGGCACAACCATTTTGGAAAGTAGTTTGATATTTCTTAAAAAGTGAAATATATACCAATTATATCATTCAGTCATTCAACTTCTAAGTATTTACTCACAAGAAATGGAACAAATGTACACACAAAGACTTGTACACAGCTGTTCCTAGCAGCTTTTTCAGTATTTTCTAAATGCTGAAAACAACTAAAATACCCATCAACACGTAAATGAGTAAACAAATAGTGTTATATCCAGGCAACTGAATGATACTCTGCAATAAAAACAAATAAACTATTGTCACATAAAACACATTGATGAATCAAAAAATTGACAATTAATAATTATATTGCTTGAAAGAAACCAGACTGTCTTACACCCCCACCCAAAAGAGCACATACCTGTTTATTCCATTTACATAAAACACTAACAAATAAAATTTCAAGCTAATTAAGGTTACAGAAAGCAGTTTAGTGCTTGTCTGAGGATGGGGATAGAAAGCAGAAAGAAGGAATTTAAAAGACATATAGAAAACTTTTAGTTTAATTTAATTTATTTTTGAGTTGTGGGGTACAAGAAAGGAGTTCCTATATAAGTAAGTTGCATGCAGGTGAAATTTGGGCTTCTAGCTGTCCCTCTTTCCCCAATAGTGGGTCAGGTACCCAGTGTGTTACCACATGTTCCCCCTTTCCTCCTTCCTCTCTCTCTCCCCTACAGTCTTGAGGGTGACATATATATTCATTATTTTGACTGCGATGATGGTTTCTTGTGTGTATGTAAATGTCAAAACATTAAAAAATGTATACTATATGTATAATTTAGTATATGTCACTTACAGGCCCATAAAGCTGATTTTAAAAAAGAGATGGGATATAAATATAAATTTCACCTATCAATCTTTTTAAAGATAAATCTCTATCTGTAGTAATTGATAAAGAAAGGTGTCCCGTCTTATGGAAATTGGAACTGGCAATCAATTCCTATTCAGAACCCTGAAGACCGCATTAAGAAGGAAGATAGACAAGAGGGACCTCATCAAACTAACGAGCTTCTGCAAAGCAAAAGAAACCATCAAGAGAGCAGGGAGACAGCCCACAGAATTGGAAAAAATATTTGTCAACTGTATATCTGACAAAGGCTTAACATCTAGGATCTACAAGGAACTCAAATGTGCCAACAGGAAAAAAAAAACAAAAAAACAATCCCTTTAAAAAGTGGGCAAAAGACATGAATTGACTCCTCTCAAAAGAAGATATATGGGCAGCCAACAGACACATGAAAAAGTGCTCAGCCTCACTCACCATCAGAGAAATGCAAATCAAAACCACAATGAGATATCACCTAACTCCAGTAAGAATGGGCATCATTAATAAAACAAACAACAAGCCGGGCTCGGTGGCTCAGCCTGTAATCCCGCGCCTTTGGGAGGCTGAGGTGAGTGGATTGCCTGAGCCCGCGGGTTCGAGACCCGCCTGGGCAGCGAGACCTCATCTCTACAATAAATCAAAAAATCAGCCAGGTGTGGTAGCGCGCGCCTGTAATTCCGGCTACTCGGAAGGCTGAGGCAGAAGGATCGCTGGAGCCCAGCAGGTGGAGGCTGTGGTGGCCGGGAGCGGCCACTGCACTCCAGTCTGGGCGACAGAGTGAGACTCCAACTCAAAACAAACAAACAAACAAACAACAACAGATGCTGGTGAGGATGTGGAGAAAAAGGAACATTTCTACATTGCTGGTGGGAATGTAGACTAGTGCAATCTCTTTGGAAGACAGTGCGGCGATTTCTGAAAGAACTAGAAATTAACTTTCCATATAACTCAACAATTCCCCTATTGGGAATATACCCGGAGGAATTCAAATCATTCTACAAAAAAAGATACCTGCACACGTATGTTTGTTGCAGCTCTATTCACAATAGCAAAAACATGGAATCAACCATGTTGCCCATCGAAGCTGGACTGTATAAAAAAAATGGTACATATACACAATGGAATATTATGCAGCCATAAAGAAGGACAAATAGATGGACTTCGCAGCAGCTTGGATGGATTTGGAATTGATCATACTCAGTGATCTATCACAGAAACAAAGAACAAAGTACCATATGTTCTCACTCATAAGCAGAACTTGAACAATTATAATACTCTAAGAAAGCAATTGGCAGTAATGGAAAACTGTCAGGAGAGGGTGGTGGGATTGGCAGTTGAGGGAAACTGCTAGGGAACAGAGGGCATACTTCATCAACAAGGGTATCTGCACAATCAGTGTTTGTATACCTAACCCTGAATTGTACCCCACATATTTAAAATAAAAAATAAATATATAGATTCATACTTTATAAATTAGTGGACTAATAAAGTATGTAACTTGTTGAGAACAGTTTTTCCACTCACCAAAATGTCAAAAGAAAGAAAGAAAGAAAGAAAGAAAGAAAGAAAGAAAGAAAGAAAGAAAGAAAGAAAGAAAGAAAGAGAGTCCCAAATCTGGTCATGGACAAAAATTCTTCCTCTAGGAAGAAATTTACAAAAATGCTCAAGCAAGTTCTAATAAGCTTCAATAATAGTGCGGTCTCTTCTGGAATTAGCTATCTACTGATTGGTTATTAATTCAGTGTCAATATTCTTTAGCTAGACATTCTTTGCTTGTTTGTTGTCCAGATAGTAATGATTATCTAGTCAATATTTTACTTTAAATGTGTCTTATCTAGAAAGAATATTTCAGTTGGCCAGCTTAGCCTTTTCTCCTTGCAAACCTGAAATAAAACTTTTATATAGCCACATAAAAATTTTGCCCATATTTTTGATTTGCAATTTGTGAATCATTTAAATAAAAATAAGAGGGATAAAAGGAGGGGAGCAATAGAGAGAAGGTGGTCCTGAAAACTGAGAAAGTGAGTAGTGGAAATTGAGTAATTGGAATTTTGAGGAGCAAAATGAGAAAAAAACCCATAAAAATTAAACAAATAAAATAGGCAATTATATATTAAAACTTTAAAATAATGGGGGACTTGCAGTCAGCTGAATAAGAGAACTTCAGTCATAAACATCAAAACGCATAGAAAACTGTGTAGTACTCTGATTAAAGAACTTATAGTACTTACAAAATCACTAGGTTAGATTCAAATATATTTTCTCTCTTCTACAAAAATGTCTTTCTGTCTTTACACAAGACAGAGTACAATTACTATAATTCTGAGAAAACGTTAATAGTTTTATTATCACATGTCAACGTGAGATACACTCACCAGTGGCTTATTGCAGTTGCTGTTTCCATTTGAAATAATCACATCACTCTATTCCTGTGGGAGTTTTCACAGGAGAAGAAATCACCTTATGCCTTTCCACTTAATCAGAGCTCTGCTGTGTCATGAAAAAAAGGAAAACTTGACCTTCTTGCTTTTAATGACCCAAGGGGAGTTATTTATTACCTTAAATGTCATGAAAACCCACAAAATACAAAGGATCTTAGGCTGAGACAATATATCATCCCAACTTTCATACAAACTGATTAATAGCCCAGGTACCAAGCAAAATACCAACAGAGAATAATCCTGACACCTGTTCTGACGACTGATGGAGAAACTATGCTGAATAAAAGTTTAATCACCGATTTCCTATCACACAGCCAGTTTCCTAACAAGACCACATAATTACAAGTGAGAGGATTTATATCCTTGGCTAATACACAATTATATCTAGACACATAACCACTAAATTAGGAAATTGAATCAATTCACACACAAAATATTCAGGGAACTATTTCATGAAAGGGATTCTGGGTCCCTACGTACACACTGAATATCTTAGGTACAATCTTAGAAAAATTCAAAAGGCCTAGAAAAAGTGTCTTGGTATTTTGTTGAAGAATAATTCAGTCAAAAGGACAGTATACGATATTTTGTGAAAAGCTTTTGCTAAGTTTCAACTATACAGGTTTCACTGAATTTTTGAAATAGTTGACGATGCCCATTTTTTTCTCCTATGATTCAAATTCCTGAAGTTGCATTGTGTAAAGATTAAAAGAAACTGAAATTTTTTGATTATTGTCCTCACTGTCTTTAAGATAGCCCATTCTCAGATTGTTGGACAAAGAGCCTGGAAGCTTTCAGAATCACCTTCAAACATATTCTATATCAAATTCTATTTTGAAGAAAGTTGCTTCTCAAGTTCAAGTCGTTAAATGAAATCAGTGCTAAGTAATATCTTTTTTTCCCCCTAATGCAAACTGCAACTGGGAGAATGTAGGGAGTGCCAATGAATATTAACTAGAAGTACCAACCACATTGTGGAGTCATTTTGATGGTACTTTGTATGTGCATGTGAATGGTTCCTGTTTGAAGAGGTACTTACAATGCTGATAGACAGACTTAGGTGCTGAACACCTTGAGAACTTCAAACACTTTGACCAGTGAGTGCTGAGTTTTGATCCTATTAAATTCTGTAACACGATTATAGCATGACATACTGCACTTGAATGTTGCTGGATCTATGGTTAGGGTAAGCCAAAAGATGATCACTAAATCCTCAAATCTTTGAACTTGAAACTCAAGATGAAGATTTAGAAATCAGTCATTATATTTTAGAGCAGAAAGGGAACTTTACCATGTCCTCTAACTCCTCCCTTTCACAGGTCTCCCATTCCTTTTTCAAGAAAAGTTGAGTGCCTCTATGTTCTAGACACTGAGTTTATTTTATGGTTAAAGAAACTGGCACCCAAAGATAAAAAATTTTTTATTCAAAGCACTTTGTCGGAGCTAGGCTTTCTTTACGATCATCATAAAATCAAGTTCTCGCCGGGCTCAGTGGCTCTGCCTGTAATCCCGCGCCTTTGGGAGACTGAGGTGAGTGGATTGCCTGAGTCCATGGGTTCGAGACCTGCCTGGGCAGTGAGACCTCATCTCTACAATAAATAAAAAAGTCAGCCGGGCTTGGTAGCGCATGCCTGTAATTCCAGTTACTTGGAAGGCTGAGGCGGAAGGATCGCCGGAGCCCAGTGGGTCGAGGCTGCGGTGGCCGGGAGCAGCCACTGCACTCCAGTCTGGGTGACAGAGTGAGACTCCAACTCAAAAAAAAAAAAAAAAAAAAAAAATCAAGTTCTCTAGTCCATTGCTCTTTGGTTCCATCACTTTAGTTCACATTAAAAATCTGAACTTACAAACCTCAGAAGAAATCAATGGCAAATATTAAAATATGGAACATTTCAAAAGAATAGAATACTCTATGGTATTTTTATCATCTCTAGACAATCAGTGACAACACAATCAGAGACAGATGACTAGAGACCCATACTTTAGGTCTGAGATAGAGTGACTATTCATAGGATAGACATTTACATCCTAAACTTGTTTCCTGTACCTCAACTTTATTTACAAAAGCATTCTAGCTGACCAACTGTTTTTGTTTGTTTGTTTTGTTTTTTATATTCCTGAAGGAATAACAATATTTTTGTCACTGTAAAAAAATTTATGTTCCTATTACCTAGGTTTTAATAAAAAGATAGGATAGTGAATTTAATAGGAGTGATTGAGAAAGTATTTGTAAGATTATTTTCGGATTTAGCTCATTTCATTGGTGTTTTCCCAGTGGAATATGACACTCCACAGGGGCCCAAGAACACTCATTGTAGTTCAGCAAGAAAATACCAGAACTTCATTTATATTTTCTTTTATTATTTTTGAATTTCTATTTTCTGCACATTTATTAAAATAAGACCTATAAATATAACTTTCAAAATACACAATTCTCTGTAAAGGTGTATGATTCGTGAAGATTCAGAGCAGTTTATGAGTTAAGAGCAAAGGCTCCAGGGTCAGACTGAGTTTAACGTGGCTCTGTCACCTACCACTTACATGATGGTTGGCCAAGTTTCTAAACCTTTCTTTGCCTCATATTCCACATCCATAAATACAGATGATACTATGTAATATTATTTCTCACTTCACGATTGCTATAAACTTTACATGAACAAATACATATGAGACATTTAGTACAGTACTTGGCATATGAGAAGTACCCAATGCATGTTAGCTACAAAAGCAACTATTATTAAATTTATTTTAATAAATACATATAAGCCTAGGCAACATAGTGAGACCTCATCTCTCCAAAAAAAAAATTAGCTGGACATGGTGGCACACACTTGTAGTCTCAGCTACTTGGGAGGCTGAGGCAAAAGGATCACCTGAGCCCATGAAGTCAAAGCTGCAGTGAACCAGGATCATGCCACTGCACTCCAGCCTGGGTGGCAGAGTAAAATTCCCTTCTCTCTCTCTCTCTGTGTGTATAAAATAAAATATACGTGTGTCTGTGTGTGTGGTGTGTATTCTGAAAATAATACCAAAACTTTTTAAAATTCTGAGTATACAATGAAATACATATAGTGAAGCGGAACAGATAAAGCATTATGTGTTTTTGTAAAAGTTGAAGATCTATTGTATGCAAGCACTGTGTTAGAATTTGAGGGAATTCAAAATTAACAAAACAATGACCTTGTCTTTTATGAGTTTAAGACATTGCAGGAGGCAGGGAAGAAAGGCAAAGAAGTGGAGTCTAGAGAAGTACATGCCTAATTTGAGTAAACTTCTATAATCCAAATGTAATTGTAAAGGAAGTGAGAAAAATAGATAATGTAAAATTGGAATGTATTAAGATGTCAAGCAAATCACCAGAAAGGAAGTGATATTTTAACTTGGACTAAAGAGCAAATTACATTTATAAAACCAGTCTACACAGAGTACCTATATGTTTCCATTCATTGCCAAAACCCTCAAGCATTAAATGAGCACACTGTGTCAGGCACTATGCTAGCTAAGCTATTTCACAAACGTGACAGCATACATCCCTCATGACAACCTGTGTTAAAGTTGTTAACTCTCTTTTTCAGAAGAATAAAGTTCTCAGAGATATGTTCTTTTCCACCGCCTTTGTGTATTTCAATTATTAAAAAAATAAGCTACATAAGCCAAAGTGAACTTTTGAACTCTGAAGATCCAGCTGAATGATTCTTGAGGCCTGCATTACAAAGATGCAGTCAGCATGTGAACGTTTTGTCAGTGTAAGTTCCAATACATATGTGTCAGAAAGAGAGATACAATCACCTAGATAAGAATCAACATTTTAGGTTGACCTTACTTTATTTATTTCTGTTTGGAGAATCAGAAGGAAAGTTTTTGATGAGAAAGATTTTTTCCCCCCAATTTGTGTCAAACAATAATGAAATAAAAAGACAAAAATTTTATAAAAGTGACTGAAAAATGTTTCTACCTTAGATTAAACATGTGTTTTGAAACTTTGTTTTATGAGTAAAATCTTCTAGTTAGAAATAAAATATATAAAATAGCTACAATTAGAGCTGCTCGAGGTGAAATAAGTTTGGTAGAGGTCATTAGGGTTCTATGGAACTTAAACTTGAATATTGTGAGGTTGAATTTTTAATGGATTTAACTGCCATTTCATTGTTCTAAAAAACAGAATTAATTTTAAAAGATATTTTCAATAGACATTAATTCTGTTCGCCTCCTCTCCCTTCTGCTATTCACATAAAAGTGGGTTGATGGTAGAGATGAAATATTGTATTAATTCATACACAGCACAAGAACGGCTAGCTGTGTTAGCAGTTACTAACTCTCAAAGACTCCCTGCCTGCTAATTTAAGTCACACTTTTGTCAGCCACAACAGAGTATGGGCCAACTTTTAGAGTCTCAATAATGCAGTCCAGTCAAACCCAGTTCCTGCCTTTGTTGTAACTAAGGATATCAAAACAAAAAGAGATAAAGAGGTAGTTTGAATGGCCATTCTGTCAGACATCTGTGCATGAATCACATCAAAAGACCATCAGCAAGTAATACACATATGCTGCAGCCATACGAGAAGCAGCTGAGTTGAAACAGGTACCTGGCTCTTCATCTCACCAGGATTCCCGTGTCCTTTCAAGGTTTCCTGAGTTAATAATACCAGGCTACAATCAAATTAATTTGCTTCACAAGTGGAACAACAATCACTCAAACCACTGCTACCCTCATAAACATCTAAGAAACACAAAGGAAAAAAATTCTTTAATTTTATTATTTCAATAGAAAAGAAAGAAATTGAATGAGAACTCTGCATTTTAAATATACCCTTGAGAAAGCTAGGTGCAGAACATGAATATCAAATTGTACACGTTTCTATTAAATTATTGACTTATTCATAAGCATATATCATTGTTGCTTAATCTCTAAATTTCTGTTTTGGAGAAAAAAATCTAATTTTTTGTTTGTTTTGTTTTAATTGTAGAGATAAGATCTTGCCAAGTTGCCTGCCTGGTCTCGAACCCACTGGCTCAGGCAATCCACTCGCCTTGGCCTCCCACAGTGTGGGATTACAGGCTGAGCCACCGAGCCTGACCCCAAAACTAATGTTTTAAAAATGTGTATTATGCGTTCATCTTGGTAGACATTTCACAATAACTTTGGGAGATGGAAATTAATTTTTAACAAGTTCAAAGAAGTTAAATGGAATGCCAGAAGTCACAGGACATAAAACTGTCAGCAGCAGAATATGATATTTGTTTGGATAAAACTAAATCTCATGTGTTTTCACAACTACAATCAAAATCATCTGCTTCGATAGCAAGCTCCAAAGGATAGATTGATTAATTGTTCAATAGGCTATTGACAGGAATTCTGCCTGACATTATTGGTCATGGGTGTATTTAATAAGTTAGGTGTATCCCACAAGAGCAATCCCTATATTTGAAAATATGAGGTCATAAAAAAAAAAAACTACAGTTGGAAATGTTTGTTACTAAAAGTTGTAATAATAATACCTTCATTTCTTGAATGCTTTCTCTAGGTCAGGCACCATACCAAGCAAACACATGACAAAACACTACTTCATTGAATCCTCATAACAATAGGCCTCCTTGTTTCCTATCTTTTATCAGTTAAAAACTGAAGCTCTGAGAAGTTAGCTACTTGCCACATTCACCTGGTCAGTAAGTGACAAAAGCAACCTTAGAATCTAGGGTTGATTCAAAAGCATGATCCTTTTGTTAACATCTAAAACTCCTTTAGCTGGGAGTGGTAAAGCTTGCCTGTAGTTCTGGCTACTTGGAAGGCTGAGGCAGAAGGATCGCCAGAGCCCAGCAGGCTGACTCTGGGGTGGCCATGAGCGCATCCACCACTGCACTCCAGCCAGGGTGAGAGTGAGACTCCAACTCAAAAACAAACAAACAAAAAAACAGTTTGAAACTCCTGATTGTCCGTGACAACTTACCTATCGTATTTGTTCAAAAATGATTAAAAAGTATTAATTGCCCAACAGACAGCAGAGAAAGAAACATTTGAAGCAAGAGTCAAGAGATACGGATAAACTCAAATTTAAATAACACAGTGTGTAATGAAAAATTATGGTTTCTGTATAGATGTCATAAGCAACCGTAATGGTTATCCACATTCCTTGACTTGTCCTTTTCTCCCCCATTCTCAAAACCAACAATAATAGGTCAAGTCCTTCTCATGCTTCAAATCTCTCCTTCTCCATTTCATCTTTCTCTTTAACACTCCCTTTCAAGGATTTAAGTGATTGAATTGGGCTCACCCAGATAATCCAGGATAATCTCTCCATCTCAAGGTTTGCAATCTTAATCCTATCTGCAAAGGTGCTTTTGCAATGTAAGGTAAAATAGTCACAGGTGTCAAGGATTAGGGTGTGGACATCTTGCGGGGATATTATTATTCTTCCTACCACAATCCCTACTCAGCAATATAAAGAAGTAGACTATTGATACCCACACAACATGAATGAATCTTAAATTTACAATCTAAATGAAAGTGCTACGTGCTGTATGATTTCTTTTATCTGACACTTGGAGAAGACAAAGTCATAGAAACAGAAAATAGATCAGAGGTCTCCAGAAACAGAATGAGAGGAGGGGATTGACTACAGAGCAGCTCGAGGCAATTTTTTGGATTATGGAAATCTTTTGGCTCTTTCTGGGGTAGTGGCTATACTATTGGATGCATTTGCCCAAATTCATAGAACTGAATTTTAAAAAGAATGAAATTTTTGTATGTAAATTATGCTGCAATAAATCTGATTCAAAACATAAAGGAAAAAAGTATTCGTGCTTCGTTGAGTCACCTTGAATCTTAAGAAACTTGGCATTTTAGGACTAGTGAGAATACGTCCTTAATTTTCTGAGACTTTCCTGATTTTAAACATTCTGTTTTACTGCTGCTATGAAACTCTAGTTATATCAATATTTTAGTGGGCAAAATACACTTACTGCTCTCAAGAAAAATTTCATCACATGTTAGTTTTTCCAGTTTTGTACTAGAAATATATAGCCCTTAGCCTGAAAGGTCATATAGCCTATTCCCATCATTTGAAAGAAGCAGCAGCAACCAGAAAGATTAAGTAATTTGCTTCCTGTCACATATCTCATTAGTATGAGAGCCAGAAGTACGATTCAGGTCTCCAAGCTCCAGTCCAATACTCTATCACTGAACTGAAGGGTTCCTACAAATTTAAGGGAAACTATAATTGTTTCTGTCAATCCCTCTATTGAAGCATTAATGAGACACCTGTGCAGTCACACAAATTGTGAATGGTGCTGCAGTTAAACGCACATAATTGGTGACAATTTTAGTAGTTAGATTTACTTTTCCAGATGTGCGCACTGCTCTTAGACCCTAGAGGAATAAAGTTATACATCATTAAACTTACTTATGAGTTGGTCAAACAACCAGATACCTTTGGTATTGACTTTTCCATTGTGTTCTAGGGATGGGCTGAGAAAGATAACTTTAGGCACAGAACACAGAAATAGAAAAGGCAGAGGCAGTCCTATGTAGCACAGTTGAATGAGGAGAGCCAGATCACTCTCTATGAATGGCAGCTTCATTACCTTCAAAAGATCTCTTCTCAAAGATGCAATTCAATAGAGGACTCTCAATCCAGACTGAGACTAGGGATTTGTTTACTTGCCAATTCCCTCACACATCTGTTCCCCTTCTGTTTCTTTCTTGATGTTAAAAAGCCCTGTTTCATCATGGCAGGACACTGAAACTCAGGGAGCACTTTTAGCTAGCTTCAAGTAACTGATTCCTATAGTACAGCATTGTAGTATAGTCTGACTGACAGCATCAATTATTGAATACACTTTGTTTTACAGCTGCCAAACCATGACATAACATGATAACTCATTTAATCACATTTCTTGGGATGAAGGAGTATAGGTTGCTTTAATTTTTGTTACTTAAGTTTTTAAAAAATTAACAAACTCATGCATTTGTATTTATTCATACCCTTTCCCCTTCAAACTAAAACACTTTGATTTAAAAAACACTTAACAAAGAGTTGAACACAAACTATTCCATGTGTTTATGGCTATCATGAGAAAATACTCCAACAAATTATCTACTGAAATTTAAGAATCAAGAAGCCGGAGACCTGCTTGAGAAGTGAAACACTTGGCAAGTAAGCTACACAGATAATTCAACCCAGAAGGTATAGTATGGTACAGGCAAAGAAAATACTAGCTAGGTAGAAACTACACACAAGACGTGCAAAAACCAGTTTGATTAAGATTGAAAGTTAGAAAACCTGAGTTCTAGTTCACCTTTACCATGAATAATAACAGTTAATGAGGGCTTACAACGTGCCAAGGAACTCATGTGTTATACTGTTAGGGCTTTTGCTTGCAAGCAATTGAACTTGTTACTGGCTAAAGAGAATGAATTGGAAATATTTTAGGAGCTTATCAAGTCAGAAGGAAGGATGGAGAAGCAGATTTTTAAAACAGGGAAGAGCTATGAATAGGGCTTGGAAGTAGAGACCACAGGGCCTGTCCGTTCAATATAAACAGATAAACATTTTCAATTCCATTGTCGATCTTCTTCATATTCGAATTGCAGATTAGAAGCATATGCTCAACAAATCTTGGGTCACATCCTGAAGTGAGGAAAAGTCAGGGACCCTGTAATTACATCCACCAATGAAGAGAGAACTTCCCAAAGACAATCCAGTGGACGTTGGAACAGAGCCTGAAACGCTAGATGAAAAAAAAAAACAAAACAAAACACCAGTAATTTAAATCTGATGCATTTTTTCACACATCTACCAATGAGATTTATTTATTTATTTATTTATTTATTTATTTATTTATTTATTGAGTTGGAGTCTCACGCTGTCGCCCAGACTGGAGTGCAGTGGCCGCTCCCGGCCATCACAGCCTCGACCTGCTGGGCTCCGGCGATCCTTCCGCCTCAGCCTTCCGAGCAGCTGGAACTACAGGCGCGTGCTACCATGCCGGGCTAATTAGTTTTGATTTATTGTAGAGATGAGGTCTCGCCAAGTTACCCAGGCAGGTCTCGAACCCGCGGACTCAGGCAATCCACTCACCTCAGCCTCCCAAAGCGGGATTACAGGCTGAGCTACCGAGCCTGGCTATGGTAAATAATTTTAAAACCAACTTGATATAAGATGTTTCATTATATTCATTTTATAGAAGAGGACACTGAATTTAATGAAAGTTAAGAAATTTGCATTTCAGTATGCCATAATTCACAGTGAGATCTGTCTGGATGCAAAGCCAGCCTCTTAAACACTGTCATAGACTGATTATCTGTTACTACCTATGTGACTTGGGATGGGTCACTGTACAGAAAGATGATTTCCAAATCTTTTAGCAGGGGAATCTTTTTTCTCTTTAAATAAATTTATGTGTACAACCTCAATAAATTGCTCATTTTTTATGTTCAAAGATATGAAATTTACTTTTAAGAAATCAATCAGTAAATGTGATAAGGTTGCCCGACAAACACATTTTAAAATTTTATTTTGGTTGCCTATGTTGAGATAATCTTTATTTATATATACACAGTGGTAAATGGTGAGCTTTTAAAAACTGAAATCTCAGAATAGTTATCGATTGAAGACATGACAGGAAAAGCTTTATTCTAATTGTGCCCAGAAGAGCGTTAACCTGGAAGGATGTGCTTATACATTGATGGCCTCCAATGTGTTAAAATTTGGTGTGTTCTTAGAGTGGGTTGTTTATTATTATACCCACTGAACTCTAGTTTAACATGCTATATATGTAAAAAAAAAAACTATGGAATTCCTAAAACACCCTCAACAAATTCACAGTTTAAAATCTGTGGACCTAGTTTTAACCAGGGTTACCTATAGTTCTCATATTCTCTAGGCAAAGTCCATGTCTTTTGATATAACTATATTCACTCTTATAAAAGAACATAAAAAGCAAGCCACAAAGATTCAAAGTAGTCTTGAAATAAATTGTAAATAACTCAAGAGCATAGCATCAAAGCAAATATGCTTTCAGAGAACAATGGCAGGATAATGGACACCAGACAGGAACCAATCACAATTAATTACCATTATCTGACTGAAAAAGCAGAAGGCTAATAGCACCATATATCAGAAGAAGAGGGTAAGATGGAATCATCAGACACATGATTTGTAAAGAAGCTGATAGAAATAATAAATTATGTAAAGGATACCCCTAAAATACTATAGGTGATAAGAGACAGGCAGGTTAATGAAACAAGCTGGAAAACTGAACAATACAAATGCCTTACTAATGTATTTCCTGTGTATTGCAGATTCTATAGAAAGTCAGCCAGCATTTCTGTAAACAAAAGCATCATCATCGGTGTGTTATACTGAGGAAAATATTCATCTAAAAGCAAAATGTTGTATCAGTGAGGCTAATCATTCGAGTCAGAAGAGGATAGAGATTAGAATTCAAAGGCCCTTGCTTACATGTGCCCTGTCAAGGCCTAATTCTAGTTATGCATTAGCAATTATTCATTTTTTCCCCTAACTATAGCCATACCCTCCCCCCAATTTTATAAGTTTCAGGCTCCTCAAAACCTGCATGTACTTCTGGTTTTGGTATTGATTTTTTTTAATAGTGAAGGAGCTAGGTATAGTCATTAGTATCAGATATGACTATGGCTGAATTTTATAAGCCTGTCTCTCTCTTTCTCTCAATACTCTCTCTTTCTCTCTTCCTCAAATGCTCATCTCTCTCCCATACATTCCCTCCCCCCTTCCCTCCCTCTCTCCCTCTAATTTCTACCCCGTCATTGACTTAGATAGTCTTACTCTTCCCTTAAGTTTGATTAAACTTCAGAGGTTTCTTCTTAACTATAGGTCTCTGACATTTGTCTCTTTTCTTAGAGCGTCTACATTAGAAAACTTGTAGCTATAGATTCTTCCTCGGTTCCTTTAAGAAGAAAATCTTCTCTCAGCCAGTGATACAACTCAGGAAAGTCTTTCTCAAGGAAAATAGAACTCCTATCTCTTAGTCCCTGAGGAAGAGCTAGAGCTGAACTTGACTAAGTGCAGATTAGTAATCACAAATGACTTAATCACGTTGACCCTACTCCTGCTGATGTCCTCAGGTACTATTCCACTAGCTCACCTCAGGGCTAAACATCTCTCTCACTTTTTTGTTTCAACATAGCGGAGTTCAATCTTTCTTCCCTAGTGCAATAATGCGGAATAAAGTCATCCTTGCCTGTTTAGGTCTGCCCGGTGTAATTCTTCTTTGACAATACACACATATAAAAAAACTGTTTATAATGCTGTAGATAAAGCCTTCAGTTCTAGGGCATACCAATGTCTTTCTTTCCTCAGTCTTAACCTTGTTCTTCTATCCTACTCTGATTTTTCACTTCGTCTGTATGTTCACTTAAATCTTACTTGCTCCAACATTCCTGTCTACTAAAACTTGCTGTTCTATATCCCTGCATCTTGTTGTTTCTTATATAGCCTTCATATAATTAGCAACACCTGTATTTGTGGTTCATCTGTTTATTGCCTGGTTCCATGAAATTTGGAACCATGTTTGAATTGTTGGTTGCCTTTTAATTCTCAGAACATAGCACACTGCTCTAACATACAGTACATATTTAATGACTTTTTAAAAAAGAAATAAATGGTTGAATAAAATATACCAACAGTATTTTTATAAAACTAAATCGCAGCTCCCATGATCCACAAATATTAGTAAGGTTCATTATCCTTGGGAATTATAGTCACAAGTGAACTGGCACAATAGGTAACATGCTGGTTGCACAGTTTAGTCCTAGGCACATATATACCATCACTGAGAAAAGCATTAGGGAAAGTTCTCAATTCTTTACACCAGATAGTTTGGCTAAGGTCTGAATGTTTGTGTCTCTTTAAAATTTGTATGTTGAGATAATCTCCAATGTGGTGGTATTAAGAGGTGAGACTTTGGGGAAGTGATTAGATGATGAGGGTTCCACCCTCATGAATGGGTTAGTACCCTTATAAAAGAGGCCCAAGGAAGCTTGTTCACCACTTCTACCATGTGAGGATGCAGCAAGAAGGTGCCATCTGGGAGAAACAGGCCCTCATGAAACACTGAATATGCCGGAGCATTCATCTTTGACCTTTCATCCTCCAAAATTGGGAGCAATAAAATCCTGTTGTTTATAAATTGCCCAGTCTAAGGTATTTTGTTTTAGCAGCTCAAGTGGACTAAAAAAGTCTGCTGCCACCATTCCCACCAGCAGGTGAATGCGTACTAAACAGGAAGGAAAAAGTTATCAAAAAAAAAAAAAAGGTCCTACTGGCAATGTAGTTTTCCAGTTCGAGAAAAGAGAAATGCTTTTTCAAGGTCATTTTGTAAGTAAATAGAAAATCTCTCATTCTATCTTCTTCCAAGCTTAGTCCAACAGCAGTTCTCCCTCAGGGGGAGTGTGCAGGATTCTCTGTACCAGAGTTCAGTTTCTACAGATCATATTCCCTTTACTGTCAAACTCAAAAAATTTTTTCCCAGAATTTTATGTTTACCAACAATAACAGGAATAAGCACACTTGTTCCTGTCATTATTGTAGTAATAGCTAACTGATATTAGACATATACGTATGTGATATTCAATATTCAATAAGTGAACACTATAATCAAATGTCTAGTATACCATGATTCACAAGGAAATAAAGAGAGAAGTGGGGATGAGAGGGAGGGAGTGACGGAGGGAGGAGAGAAGGAGGGAGGAAAAAGAGTTATGTGAATATACAGCTTTCAATTTTAGCAGTCAGGGCACCAAACGCTCCTTTCAAACTTACAACTCTGAACATGTGCATCGAAAAGCTCTTAATAGGAGAGCAACGACAGGAAGAATCAAAGTGCAAGAACTTAAAGAAAGAGCAAAATCATATAGTGGTGCCTGGGGAAATCACTGAGAAAAGACCCTACAGTTGATGATAGCACATGAAATAAACAAGAAAGTTCTCAGGTAAGCACAATGAGGAAAGTTGGAAGGGAAGCTGTTACTTGTCTTTTGATAGGAAGAAAAGGAGGAAGACAATAAGATATCAAGAAAGCAAAAGGCTGTTGGTGATATTATTTATGCCAATCCTTATGGAAAAGTCTAGTGTGTTAGGATACATAGAATGAAAGTTGGCAATGAAGCAAAAAGAACAAAAATAAACAGCAGAAGGAATATGGAAGGCACTTTTACCACCAAACACATGCCTTTAGAATCCCTGTGGGCTATGTGGTACTTATCTCTGAGGGGCTGGCTATTATTTTGAGAACGATGGAAGGCAGGAAGCATTTCTAGAAAGATTAGGAAAGGACAAAACTTCATCTTTGGAAATTTTTTATAAAGTAGAGTGATGGCAATAATTTAGAATGCTAACTTTAATTTCAGTCTTGGGAATAGCATGAAGCAAATCACTAAAACCCTTAAGGGAACCAAGCACAGCGTTAGGAAAATCAAACTATGCCAGATTACTTTAATTTTATTCATTAAGGGAGTAATGCAATGTACATAAAAGACATCATATGTAACCCATCCGAACTCAAATAAGTTATAAGATACTGTCAATGAACTGTTTTAATAAATGACATAATCTCAATATCATATATTGATCAGGTGGCCAAGAGGCGGGTAGGTCACAGACAAAGATCTGAAAGATTTGGTGCTGGACTACAAAAAATAGCAAGAGATAAACCATTGGGATGAATGCTAGTGCTATTTGACAAAAAAGAATATCTAAGAAAAATCACTTATTTTGTTGGTCTAAGTAATTTGATTTGTACAAGTTAGTGAAAACTAATGGCATAAAATGAATGGCTTTGACTTAGACTTCTCCTACCCTACTCATAGAATGCTCCTACCCTACTCATAGAATGCTAGGCCTTATCTCTTACAAGATCAATTCCAGTGTTTCTTTGGTGTCTTTCTTGTACTTATGAATATTTTCCCATATACCTTTGCTAAGTCAGATAAAGGACTCCTAAGCTGAAACCCAACCGCCAGTTATCAAAGCCTCCCTGATGTCCTCATAGCTTAATTGTGTTAAGGTCATTCTGGCTCTGTCCAAAAGTAGAGAGGATGACTGTCATTCTCTCTTGTCAGAATTCTGTCCTAAGGTACAAAGCAGAGATTTCTATTTCCCGGTATCACAAAGATCCTCTTGAAAGCAGTACCCTACTGAGCCCCTTCTCTTCATAGGACTCAGACTTGAGAGAATAGGGACAAGGTAGGGGCACCCACCAAGCTGTCTCTTTAGCCAAGTCCTTATTTCTTGTACCTATTTAAAAGTTTTGGCTCCTTTTCAATCCAAAATGCTCATACAAATTGACTCCTGGTACAACATGTATGTTCAGACCTGTTTGAGTCAAGGGTTCCAGCCAGGATATACCAGCACATACACAACGTCTTTACACAATTGCATTTGCTATTCTCTCTGCCTGGAATAGCTTACTGTTCACTCTCTCCTTTTCTCCCCTATTTACCACTGCAACCCCTACCTCCCCATATTCTTTGTCTGGCTAATTTTAGCTTGTTCTTCAAGACTTCATACAGGCATGACATTTCCCAGGTAGAAAATACCCAACTCTGAATGATATATGCCTCCTCTGTGGTTTTATAACACCTTGTATATATCTCTACACATGCTTTATAACAATTTATATATATCTTAAAGCACAGTTTGTCATTATTGTCTGTTTATTTATTTCGTTCTTCCACAAGACAGTTTCTTTAATTTTTATGTATTGATTTTTTAAGACTTTATCATTTTTTCAGCATGCTATGTACTGAATTATATGCCTTTAATATTAATATGGTGAGGCCCTAATCCTCAGTATAATAGTATTTGAAGATGAGGTCTTTAGGAGGCAATTAGAACATGAAGGTAGCCTCTCATGATGAAATTAGTGACTTTATAAGAGTACATAAGAGTGTGCTCTCTCACTCTCTTTCCTCACCAACACAAAGATGAGGTCACGTGAACACACAGTGAGATATTGACCACCTGCAAGCCAAGAGAAGAGACTTCAGAATAAAATCTATTTTGCTGACTCCTTGATCTTGGACTTCTTATCCTCCAAAATTGTGAGAAATACATTTCTGTTGCTTACACCACCCAATTTATGGTATTTTTTTAGGGCAGCCTGAGCTAAGACAGAACAGTTTTAGGTTTATGGAAAAAATTGAGCAGAAAGTATGAAGAGTTCTCATATACCTTCTATCACTTCTCCCCACGTTTTTCTTATTATTAACATCATAGATGAGTGTGGTACAATTTGTTATCATCAATGAGCCAATATAGATATATTACTCTTTCTTTTTTCATCTCCGTATCCTTAGTCCCTAAGAGTTGTGTGTGGTACACTGTAGAAGCTCATTAAACACTGCATTTATTAAAATAACAACAAAAGAATAAATAAACAAATAAATAAACAATGCCTTGTACCACATGATTCACCCAACAGGGGATTTGTCATTGTGCATTGCTGATCATTCTGTTTGTGTCACTAACCTGGATGTAGTGGGCGGGTCTCAAGCTGAGTACCAGCTTCATGATGTCTCTTAACATTGTCTTTTATGCTTAGTGCTCTGTGGTATTCACTCTTCTCCCATTCTTACTTTCAAAGACAGGCAGTGTTCAAAATTTAATTCATCATTACAATGCTGAGGGCAAATTTGGGATTAGAAAATAATTTAGAGCCGGGCTCGGTGGCTCAGCCTATAATCCCTCGCTTGGGGAGGCTGAGGTGAGTGGATTGCCTGAGCCCGCGGGTTCGAGACCCGCCTGGGCAGCGAGACCTCATCTCTACAATAAATCAAAAAATCAGCTGGGCGTGGTAGCGCACACCTGTAATTCCAGCTACTCAGAAGGCTGAGGCGGAAGGATCGCCGGAGCCCAGGAGGTAGAGGCTGAGCGACAGAGTGAGACTCCCACTCAAAAAAAAGAAAAGAAAAGAAAAGAATGTAGGTAAGCTTTTAATATAAACTCACATAATTTATTCTGCTTCACTCAAAAAATGAGACACGTTTTCAAGGAATATCCAGATCTTGTAGGCTCCTGTTGCTACCTCCAATCTTTTTGTTTCCCCTTTAATTATTCCAAACCTAAATAGGCTAAATTTCCTTGATTAAGTTCTTATAAAGTTCTCACTACTTTTAAAGCACTGTTTCAACCATTTATTTACTAGTCCTTCTAAAGTCAGTGTTTTCACACTAAGTTTAGAAAGTATGTAACTAAAACAAGAGAGATTTCTTGGCAGGTATTCTTGTTGGTAGACAAAAAAAAAAATCATATTTCTTAATAAATCTTAACCATTATTAATTGTAAATAAATTGTAGTTCAATATCATAATCTATGACCAAAAATATAAAAGCAAACAACTCTTCATACAGGAAGAAAAAAATACCCAAATAAACAAACAAAAAATTAAACTTACATAATCTTTATGCATCAAAGAGCTTAAAATATTATACTTTATGCTAAACTTGAATCTGCTCTAACCAATTCTATAAACTCAGCTCTAAGCTATGCAAAGTAGATTTCCCAAAACAGAAGTACATTTTCTGATCCACATATACATTTTTCCCCTGTAGCTAACGCAAGTATATTTTACTATAAAAATCATATTAGACAAAAAAAGTGCTAAAAATAGTTTAAAATAATTTTTTTTTGCCTTATGTGATTCTTAAAGGGTCATCTAAAACATTTATGGATAATGAAGTACTTACATTGATCTTCCATTAACAGAATCAACCCAAGTGCAAAATAAAAATCCATGCTAAATTGATGCCTAATTAATTAAAGCACAGAGTTATATATCATTTAACTAACCTCTGAGGATAATTTAAAAAAATTTGTAGACTTTATATTTTATTTTATTTTATTTTTTGAGTTGGAGTCTCACTCTGTCACCCAAGCTGGAGTGCAGTGGCCGCTCCCAGCCACCACAGCCTCGACCTGCTGGGCTCCAGGGATCCTTCTGCCTCAGCCTTCCAAGTAACTGGAACTACAGGCGTGCACTACCACGCCCGGCTAATTTTTTGATTTATTGTAGAGATGAGGTCTCGCCAAGTTGCCCAGGCAGGTCTCGAACGCGCAGGCTAGGCAATCCACTCACCTCAGCCTCCCAAAGCCCAAGATTACAGGCTGAGCCACCGAGCCTGGCTGACTTTATATTTTAAAACAGTTGAGGTTTACTCTAATCATCTCTTTTTAGGCAATTCTTCTTCTCGTTAGTTCCTACTTAAGTCTTAACCTGTGTATAATTCTTCTGTTGGTTTTGCCCTCTCGGTGCTCCTCTTGTGGGTCTCATGGATCCAGGGATAAATTAAAGGTTTCTTTTCCCTTGTTACAGACTGCAGAGAACCCAGCATGCCTTGTAAACAGCAGAGTAAGAATGTCCACGTAGAGAGTAGAATGGTGGTAACCAGAAGCTGGGGTGATAGAGGTGGGTAAGAGTTGTTGGCCAAATGATACAAAATTCCTGTTAGATAGGAGAAATAAGTTCAAGAGCTCTGCTGTACAACATGGTTACTAGAGCTAACAAGCATATATTACATTCTTGAAAAATGATGAGGGTAGATTTTAAATGTTCTCATCACAAAAATTGGTAACTTTATAAAGTTATAATGTTAATAAGTTAGATTTAGTCATTCTACAATATATACATATTTCAAAAACATCATGTTGTATATAATAACAATTATGTATAATTTTATCTGTCAATACAAAATAGTAAATTTTTTAAAAATTTAAAAAGAGAGATGAGGGCAAGCTCTGAAGACTTACATTTTTTCTAGAAAATTCTGAAAGACTCTCCGTTATACATTTTTAAACATTCAAGACTCTGTGGTGATATTTCACTTTCAGCTCTAGAATAACATAAAATTATAGAGCCTTGAACAACGTATCTGTTGGATAATTATAGTTGATTGATTAACTGACTTCAAAATATAATCCAAGTGGTATTATGATGGAGAGGAGTTTTTTTACTTTTATTTTTGAAGGAAGGGAGATAAAAAACAATCCCAATACTTAGTGGTTGTATCAGTGATGTAGATTTTGCTACTGTTAATATATTTCTTACTATTTCAAGACATATCAAAGTGATGACCTCATAGAATCATATAAACACAATTTAAATATAGAAGTTTTGACAAATTTTCATGTAGGCCAATGAAATAAATCTTTAAAAAATGAGTCCTTCATAATATAAGCGACTAAATATAGTCTTTGACATCAAAATAATGTAGGATTTGGAGACAAAATGCTGACAAACAAGGATACCTGCATAATCAATGTTTGTATACCTAACCCTGAATTGTACCCCACATCTTTATAATAAAAATAAATAAATAAAAAAAATAAAACAAACCAAAAAAGTGGTTTTTTTTCCTGTACATTTTCCTAAAGCAGTGCTAGGACTAAATCTTTCCTTATATTTTGTGTCCTAGGTGAATGTCTGGCCTCACCCTAGGTGGTCCTGCCCTGAAATTTGCTTACCTTTACTATCATTCACGCTTGTAGTTCATGCTCTGAGACCGAGTAGTCTCCTCAACCTAATGCTTGGTCCTCTTTCTCTCCTTCAATAAAAATCCCTCATGTTTTGAATTGGGGTTTTACAATTTCCAATGCATTTCCAAATAGTCCCCTTTACAAAGTAATGCATTAGGCAGAGTATCTTTGTTTTGTAAAAGAGGAAACAGAGACTTAGACAATCTGCCCACAAAACACTGTGCTGAGCTTCCTCATCAAACCTTACTTGGCCTGAAAGCACATAGCAGGTTTCTCTGGAAACAAAAGCAGGAATACACCAATTCACCAACATAAGAGAAGTAAAACGTCTTGATAGAAGACACACATATTTTGTGGTGAAGATATCTTGCAAGGGCACTTCTCAGATTATCCTACTGTGGTACTCTCTAATCTTGAAGTTGGCCCTTTTGAAATGGGATAAAAATTAAGTACAGCAAGAAAAGGGATAGCAGAGAAAGTTTGGTAACAGCCAACCTCAAGATAAGAGATATGGTCTTATAAAAATCTGACTGGTTTCTCCCAACAAAAGAGAATAAAACAAAAGGAGATGAATAGAGTTTGATTGAAACAAGAGCCTTGGTCAGCCATAAGAAATTGGCTCATGCCTAGAGGAATATTTAAATTCTTAAGTAGGTTCCTAAAGAAAACTTGTAAAATTCTGGCCCAACAAATGTATGTAGAAAGTGAATGGTTAAGGCACATATTGACCTGGGGGTGACTGCAGATTCAATGATCTCTTGAGTCTGTGATCTGGATTAAATGTGATCAGAAAGAGAAAATTTGGACCAGGTGGATGTCCTCACCTTTGAAAATTTAGAGCAAGCTGTTTTAACAGGAAAAATTGTTATGATTCAGACATATTTATCTTTAAATCACACAGTTGTACTGATCAAAATCCAACTGGTCTCTTCAAAAATCAGTCAGTAGAAAGTAGAAACACATTCACAGGAAACACTACAATATATGCTTTCTAACGAGTCATGAGTCATATAAAAACAAGAACAATTAAGTTAGGCAAACATTATGCCCACGTCTTTGTGTTGTAACAATTGAAGGTAAATACTTATATTTTGGAACACAGGTGATTAAACAGGAAGAACCCTTGATTCAATAGAAAATAACTACAAATGCCGTGAAGTTTCTTTAAAAGAAAGAGACCTTTGGGTGCAAGAGTAATCTAGGTCAATTAGTAATTCTTTAAAGACACACCAGAGACTGCTAAAGGATAAAATTAATCTAAGTGGGTGGCTAAGGTACATTCAAATATAAAATACAGAGATATTTTGGACAACTGCATGAAAAAGCCTAGCCATAATGGTAAATTGATGGAGCTGAAGATATTTTTTTTTCTTCTAATCCAATTCTAGCCCACTCATAGTTTTCAAAATTCATCAAATGAAAAATGTACATTACTATTCAGGAAATTAAACTAAATTGAAAATCAGTCAATTCTCAAGTGTGCATATTAAGGCTGTGATGTACTCTAAGGACATTGTTAATGAACTTTCAGAATGTAATCATGTCAGGGCTTGCCATATCCTTTGATTTATGCCTACATAGTTCTTCAAAATCCACACAAATACTATGTAAGACATTCTAACAGGATATCATCATTGCTCCAAATGACTTAAAAAGCGTACATGAGCAGACATCCTCTCAGTGCATTAAGCCTAACATTATATTCATTTGAAAAGAGCAAAGGAAATGAAAATATTGCTTACAAATGACCTTATTGTATAGTTTTGTCAGGCTCACTGTTTCATAAAAGAAAAGGAATCATAATACTGTGCAACTGTAACATTAGCAAAATTATCAAGAATTTTTCTAATGCTGATTTATATTTCAGGTTTGAAGATAAGATTACAGGCTTTCCCTGGTGCTGCAGAGTTTGCTTCTTTGCAAAAGCAGGAGCTGCTTCTGCCCTGAAGCCTTGTCTGCTCACAGAGGAGCTGCTCTGGCAGATGGATGTCGTGGACACATATATATGTTAAGTACCTGAAAAAAATTAATGGGGTATAAGAAAGAAGATTGCTTGAGAACTTTCCATCTTATTACAAAAATAAGATACAGAAGCAAAAATAATAATATGAGTGAACAAACCTTTGTACAACCTATATTCCTATTTCTTCTGATGGAGAACCAGGGAACTAAATTATAGCACAACTATAAAAGGAAACACTAGCAAATTAAAATGTATATTTTTCAATTGAGAATGAATATAACTGGGAAAATATCCACAATGTATAATTCAATAACATATTGTGAGGTTACGTATCTAAAATTACAAACTTGCTCTGTTTCTGCTCTAGTAAAAGGGAGCAAAAGGAAGTAATATGACATCAACCACACAGGGGTATAATGAGTAAAATGAGAGTACAAATGCATACTGATAAGGCACTGAGAGCAATTCTCAGCATATAGTATATTTTAAAGTAAGAGTTTTCCTTAGCGAATGGGCTTTCAGTAAGGTGGAGTGGTGTAGTGGTTGAATGAGAATTGCCTGTGGCATCCTGTGCTTACTGAAAGAATGAAATGGTGGCAAACCTTAAAGGGAATGAATCCATGAGCCTCAGGGAGTTGGCCTAGTCCTTCCCAAACTCAAGGTAGGCACTGGAGCACCACAGTCATGAATCCAAAATGAGAACTTCCCTGAGGTCTCAACACTATTTAAAACACCAGAATCCAGGCACAAAGACAGAGTAGGGGTGGTGGGAAGTGGGTTGGGGGATGCCTGGGAATGACTGAGTAAGAATTCCCCATCAAGCCTGTGTGACAAAGGCCAGAGAAGAGAATTAATTTTTTAAAAAATTTTATCTCATTATAGAGATGCTGAGTACAAGTCAAGATTAGCCATAAAAGTAGGCTGCATGCAGGCGAAGTTTGGGCCTTCAACTGGCCCTCATTTTCCCTGGTTTAGGACCATATGCTCTTTGTGTTTTTGCATGACTCCCTCCTTCCATCCCTCCCCCTGGCAGTGCCTAATGGCTGTGTATTCCTCCTTTAGACAATAAAGAGGTGTGATATTTCTTGCCTATCCATGTTGGTGATTTGAGCTTCATACCCACTAAAATTATGATTATTTTTATCCACCTCCTCCTCTAGCTAGTTGTGAATTCTGATCTGTTTCTGAGACAGAGGATCAATGCTGAGGCCTAGGAGGCAGAGCTGCTGTCATATTCCCAATGCATGTCAAATGGCAGGTGGAAACAACACTAGTCTAGCATATAAGGCATTATTAAAGTCCATGCATATTTGTGCTAAGTAGTGCTTCATACACATTGTTATCTAAGAGAAGAATGAATATAGAGAGGAATACACAGAATCCCCCAGGGATCTTGGACTGTGTAGCCCTGGGGCAATCACTTTAGGCAAGATATTTCCTTGTAATCATTTGTGATATGTCAAAAATATACATGAATTCCACATTCTACTACACAAAATACCCATACTTCCTCCCATGTACTGACCACCCCAAATGTTCAAGTAAATCTGATATTCCAGGAAGTACAATTGCTGGATGTAATATTGAATGTTTAATGGTATTCTGTCGAATTGTGTACTTAGCTGTGGGCTTTCCTTAAGAGGAATCTTAGCCCAGTTTAAGAAGCATGTTCTTTTTTTTTCTTAAAAACAATTGAGGATTTTTTTTTTTTTAGATTACAGAAACTCTACATGCTAACCGTCAACAAGCTAAAAAGTATGAACAAGTAAGAAAAAAATAAAATAATAAATACAATCATGATCCAGAAAAAAAAAATCACTGTTGATATTTTTGCAGTCATTTTATTAATGTCCTTGTGTATAATTCTATGAGTTTTTTTCACGTATACATATTTGTACGACAACGAATACAATTAATATGTAGACATGAAGGATGCTGTCCCTTAATAGTCACACCTTTCTTCCCTTTTCCCACAACTTAGCAACATTTATCTGTTTGCCATTTCTATAATTGTGTCATTTCAAGGATCATACCAGATGCAACTTTTTGATACTGACATTTTTAAAATGTCTTTAAAATCCACCCAGGTTGTTGCATGTATCAATAATTTGTTCCTATTTATTGGCTGAGTAATATTGGCACGAATGTACAACAGTTTATTTAACTATTCATCCCTGAAGGACATTTGGGTTGTTTTCAGTTTGGGGGTATTACAAGTAAAACTGCTGTGAACATCCACATATAGGCCTTTGCAACAATGTAAGTTTTTTCTGTTAGATAAATTCCTAGGAGTGCAATTGCTGAATGCAATATTGTATGTTTATTTTTTTAACTGTCAGAATGATTTCCAGAGTGGCTATACCATTTTATATTCTCACCAGCAATACATGAGGGCTCTAGTAACTCATCATTTTTGTCAACATTTGGTATTGTCTTTTATCTGTTGTAGTAGATGTGTAGTGGTATCACATTGCGGTTTTATTTTACATTTTCCTAATGGTTAATGATGCTGGACATCACTTGATATGCTTATTTATCATTTGTATATATTCTTTAATGAAATGGTTAAGTCGTTTGACTATATTCCAAAGGATTGTTTCTTATATACTAGGGATATAAATCCCTTATTAGATACAGGAATTGAAAATATATATAAATCCTTTGTTAGATACAGGAATTGGCAATATTTTTCCCCAGTCAGTAACTTGTCTTTACATTTTCTAAGCAGGGTCATTCACAGACAAAAAGTTTTTAATTTTAATAAAACCCAACTTAGCGATTTTTAAATTTTTGGTGTATGTCTAAGACATCTTCAGCTAACCCTAGGTCACGGAGATTTTCTACAATTCTTTCTAAAAGTTTTGTAGTTAAACATTTAGATCTGCAATTCACTTTGAGTTAATTTTCATGCAACATAATCATTTTAGGTCAAGGCTCATTTTGGGGGCTATTGGTGTACCATTATTTTAGGACCCTTTGTTAAATAAGCCTATTCTTCTGTTGAGCTGTATTTGCACCTCTGTAAGAAACCAATGGGTTTGTTTATTTATGTGAATCTGGGTTCAAATGCCTGGTTTGATAAACTGTTTAATCACTGTCAGTGAAAATTGTGTCTAGAAAAATCTCATTTTGCATAGCAATACCATATTTAAAATATTTTGCTTATTACTAGAATTATTTTCCAAATAAGAAAACTAATTATATAAAAATATCACAAAGACGGTTTTGAGTTGACCACACATGTCACAGAATAATTTCTATCAGTAATTATTTAATTACCTAACTATTTCAATGTGCTAAAATTTGATTCAAATTCTTTAAAGTCATACACATAGCTTTTAAATACCTTAATGATTTCAGAATTATATAAATTAATATAATTTTGTTATAAAAATAGATAAGATAAAAAAATATACATATTATATATAGAATACATATATAGAAAAATTCCTGAAAGCACAATATTATATTTTATGGGAGAATTATGAAAAAAATACTATTTCTCTCTATGCTTTACTGTTTTACAAGTTTTCTATGATGCTCATGTATTATTTTTGCAAAATGAAATGAAATCGATATTTAAAAGTAAGTGCTAGGATTTAATGGGAAAATGACCCTCCAACTTCAAATTAAAAATAAAATATAATAAAACAAATCATTTTGTAACTCTACTGAATTAATAGGACAAGGGTTTGATTCACCCTCTCTCTCTCTTTCTCTCCCCCAAGGTTTGTTGAACACCAACCTTCACCAACAATCAAAGTATTTTTCTGGATTCCATGGAATAAATGACGCAGAGACCTGATCATTCTTCTGAGAGTTGATAAACTAAAAGTTACTTTCGCCCTAAACTTCAGAATGATTTTTTAAAAATTCCTACCTTTTTGTGGATGTAAAACAAGGATTTAAACTACATTGGGAGGAAAGCATTGAAAGGACAAGTGGAGACCACAGATTTATATGTAACTATTAGTAGCTGAATGTAGTTATTAAGGGATCATTTTTAGACTATGAAGTTCAACAACCATATTATTTTCTATTCAGCCTCTATTCACGGTAACACTTAAATGCTTGAATATCCCTATTAGTTAGTGACTATAATATCTACTTTCCATGAAAGAGTAAAAACACATTAATCAAATTAATAATGATTTGTCATGTTTTAATTACTGACTAAAGCAATACAGAAACATTTTTCCATATACTACCATTTAATTAGACACTTCTTTTGACTTTAATTTCAAGATATCTCCTTCTCATCCACTAACACACAACCTAACAAAGCAAAACAAACAAACAAACAAACAAAAAACATGAAAATGATGCTATCTGGGTATAGACAGTTATCTCCTAAGCATTGTCCTTTTGGAGCATAGCCTGAAGCATGCTTTATAAGCATGAACCTCCTTTGAAGTCTCCTTTTTGTACTAAAATCTGATGATATTCTCTTTGTTCTTCACACACAGCAAAATGTCTCTATACAACCTTTTGCTAACTGTCTAAAAATTGTTTTTGGAATACATAAGTTATGCTATCAATAATTTTACAAATAAGATTAATGGAAGCCGGGCTTGGTGGCTCAGCCTGTAATCCCACACCTTTGGGAGGCTGAGGTGAGTGGATTGCCTGAGCCCACGGGTTCGAGACCCACCTGGGCAGCGAGACCTCATCTCTACAATAAATCAAAAAATCAGCCGGGCGTGGTAGCGCATGCCTGTCATTCCGGCTACTTGGAAGGCTGAGGCGGAAGGATCGCTGGAGCCCAGCAGGTTGAGGCTGCGGTGGCCGGGAGCGGCCACTGCACTCCAGTCTGGGCGACAGAGTGAGACTCCAACTCAAAAAAAAAAAAAAAAAAGATTAATGAATTGTGACATCAAGGAACCAATATTAATGATTACTACTACTAATAATAGTAAACATTTATTGTCTTGGAACTGGACTGTACTGTTTTAAATTTATTATCCATTTAAGTTTCATAAAAAACTATTTAGAAAGTGAAAATTGAGGTTTAGTTTATACATCTAAAAATGAGATAATAATGGAACTTACCACATAGATCGTGAAATTAAGTGAAATTGTAAATCAAAAGCATTTATTTAAATATTTGACAAAATAGTAAGTTCTCAGTGTCAAGATTGCACAAGTCCAGTAGTAGAGTGGCTCTGACATTTTTGAAAGAGGAAAGTTTTTAATGCCAATGCATTTTCTAAACCTAACTTCAAGTAGGCCCACTAACTAGCAATGTTAGGAGCTACCAACTGAGAAAATATTTAAAGACTAACTCTGAGTTCAATGATGCCTTAAATAAATTTGTATTTTAATTATTACAATAAAATCTGCATACACCTGAAAAATGGTAGTGACTATTATTTATTGTTTCCAGGCAATGCTTGAGATGTGAAGATCTATTCTAAGAACTTGATTCCCAAAGAAGTCGATGTTGAGAAGCTCTGTTTCTGGCAGTGAAAGGTGCCAGCTCTGTTGATTGCAGTCACTGTACTTAACTTCTCTTCTCTGAGTCTGCAGCCAGTTTACCATGTACCTATAGGCTCTACCTTTGCCTCTGATGGCCTTCCTAAGCCTGGTCCCTTACTCTCGGTGAGCCTCCTTGTTGTATTCTGCTTCAGGAAAGGCTTGTCTGCAACTCTGCAGCTCAGTGAAACAGGAAAACACTACAGACACATATTGATTCGCCATCAGGCAGAATAAAATGGTAGTGAAGAACACAAATTCTGTTATCAGATAGACCTAAGATTGAATGTTGACACTTAATTCTGTGACCACAGGGAAACTATAAAATTTATCTGAATATCATTTCCTTGTATATATAAGATGGAAAATTTCTAGTTTATAAGGTTGGTATGAGGATTAAATGAGATAAGATGTGTAAAGCTCTCAAGCACAATGTCTGGTATATAATAAGCCCTTAATAGGGATAGCTGGTTTTACACTCTTAAAGAAGAAAATAGTTCATCAGAGCATATGTGTGCTTCACAGAATGCATAAAATATAAGAACACATTATATACTCTCTGAATGGGGTATAAAGTATTTTATTTTTATTTATTTATGTATTTATTTGGGTTGGAGTCTCACTCTTGTCGCCCAGGCTGGAGTGCAGTGGCAGCCTCCACGTGCTGGGCTTAGGCGAGCTTTTCGCCTCAGTCTTCCAAGTAGCTGGAACTACAGATGCACGCCACCACACCCGGCCTGATTTATTGTAGAGATGTGGTCTCACCAAGTTGCCCGGGCTGGTCTTGAATTCCCTGGGCTCAGGCAATCCTCTTGCCTTGGCCTCCCAAAGTGCTGGGATTACAGGCAGAGCCACTGGCAACCAGCCTATAAAGTATTTTTAAATACACAACATTTGATTTGAAGACAGAATAGTAATAGTCCAACATATATCACACTAAAAGAAATAGAACTATGGTTATTTTTAAATTCTGTTGAGAGGGAAGGGGAATCTATCAGCAAGAAGCATATTTTTTACCACAGTCTTGACAAACATTCTGAACAAGAGTGACCTAGTGAGATTCTCCTCTTTGTTGGTTTATTCAAAACTCAAATAGTAGATGGAACTGACAAGAATTTGGCTAATTTCTTAGTAGTGCAATGCAATTCAAGGAAAAAAGGGGAAAAAAATACTTCATGGAATAGTAACTTGTCTTTGGAGCATGAAGAAGCAAGTGGGTTTCTCATGCTCATTATAAAAAATATGAAAAGCAGTAAACATTTTGATTGAAGAATTTGTTATTAGGTCACTCAGCACAGTAATAGATGAAGTAATGAAAAGGATATTTTAGTAACAGAATTATTCCTTCATGTCATTATTTTTTTATACAGAAAATTTAGCAATAAGTTCAAGAGCACAATGCAGCTTTTCCCCATTCTCTTTAAAAGGCAAATGTGATGCACAGCAATAAAACAACCTAATGAGTCCCTAAAGAAAAATACATCATGAAACAAAAACCTAAGGAGAGCAAGGACTAATTTCTCTTTACATATTGTTATCTTGACTGTGAAATGCACAAAGAAAGCTCATATAAGTGAATAAACAAGTTTTCAGCTGAAATAAATCTTTAACCAATTGAATAGATATGGCTGGACCATTTAAAAATCCAACTCATCACATATACCAAAAAAGCAAAATTCAGAACTTTAATTATTTATTTTTTAAAATATACTGACCACAGAGAAGTTAGGAAATGAATTTTGGCCATCTTGTAAAAGGCAGCAGAAAGAGATTTATTTCTACTTACTAAATTACCAATCATTTCAGTCATGTGTTACTGCTATATTTTACTATTCAGACTCATTTCAATTAACTCTTTATTGTTGCAATAATATTGTTTCATGAAATATGACTCTGTGACAGTGACTTTTAAGACCCAGTCCAGACAGAACATTAGCCAAGAAAAGACATACTTTATAGTAGTGAGGACTCAGTCTCCATGTAAGCAGCTAATAAAACAATTGGAGAGAAATAAAACAAAAAATGATGGCATTAAATAGAGTCAGAAAAGGCATGACTTATATAGTATTTGCCATCTTCTCAAAAGAAAATTCAACAATTAAAAAGATAACAATTAGATATATAATCTTTATATTTTTCCAAACTATTTTCAAAATTTAACCATATTTAACCATCATGAGTACCATATAGTATAGGTTGTTTCCCCTAATTTTTATACAATAGGCAAGTATCCTAGACCAGTCTCCTAATTCAAAATCTTTAACTATTTCCACTCTACCATAAAATTCACAGAAACAGGTTAACTTCAGCATCCCCTTATTGGAAATGATAAAACATTGTATAACCACAATGGAATATTTAAGGGGTTTCCAACCTCAGATTCTGTCTGTGACTAATCACACATTTATCACCATCTCTTCTTCCTAAAGGAAGTTAGGATGAAAACTTAAGAGTTAAAATGGTTGCTCAAGGCTTCTCTACAACATTATTCCAAATACCAAAAAGGGAAGGGAAAATGTTCCTTAAGACGAATAGCCAGGAAAAGTTCTGCTTCTACAGAGGGACTGTATGCGAACTCCCTTCTTTCTGTAAAACGCAGACTATAGAAATGACTAGTCTTCCTTATCTCAAAGTCAAGGACATGCAAAGCAAAATCTGCAACAAAACTCTGGCTCGCTACATGGCTATGGCTAGTCTATTTGTGCTGTTTTCTGCCTGCTCTGTTTTCACATTTCTCATTGTCATATAGGTATTTCTACTCTAAGGAGCCCCTAATCCTACATACAAAGAGATAATATACTGCCCAGCAAACATGCAAAACTCATTCCTATGTGCCATCCCCATCTCCTATGCCCAATCCCCACCTAAGGTGTAAAATTCTAGTGTCAGTGCTGCCGTGACTCATCAGCTCATTAGTAATTGGTGGTACTGGAATCTAAAACCTGTTGTCAGGTTTTCTACTGGCTGCGTTTTAGATTTTTAGGCCTTTCATGAAATCTGTTTCTCTCTCTGCTTGGCTTCCTCTCATCTAAAATGTTAGAATTCAATTTTATGATATCTAAGAGGTTTTCACATCACATAATAACCTCAGATAACTACCAGCGTATGTAGGGCAGGTTAGGGATGGGGAGGGGGATTGTTACTAATTAAAACATATCCTAGAGAAGGTTGTGTGAGTAAAGGAACTACAATATAATTTAATATTGCTTGGAAATGACTCTGGATGTTTAAAACAAACTCTTTTATCTGCTTTAGGAAAAAGAGCAATCAGAAAGAAGATCCTCAGAGAGTAGCATTTTCTCCTCATTTAAACAAAACAAAACAACAATATCAACAACAACAGAACTGGTCTTGCTGCTCCTGGTGATCAAATTCTTCCATTTGTTTCAGGTGAGTAGTTTTATCAAGAGAGATTCAACAGCAGCAAATGCCTGCTGCGGGGTAGATGGTGATTTCTAAGGGCCTGCAAAATGAATTTAAAGATCTTCTATAACCAGAGCACAGATTTTCCATATGGTCATTTTATAAACCATATGACAATCACCTTTCATCAGTGGTCCACGCTGAGAATTCAGGAATTAGGAAAGCATGAGGTCAAACCCACAAGAATTGTTGATTTGGAAAACCAGCATACCATTTTGGGTAGTCAGGGTGATGGGCCTCCCAATGAAGAATTATAATAAGATAATGACAAGTTAAAATTTTATGTTATGGTATACACACATGCACATGCATGCACACACACACACACACACACACACACACACACACACACACACACAGTCTCCCAAAACAAACAAATAAGAAAAATCATGCACAACTCTTCCATTTATTGCACCATAAAACTCTGGCTCTGCATATTATGTAAAGGAATTAATAAAAAAGAGTAAGACTGAGAAGAAGTCTAAGATAAAAAATTTGTGGTTCCTTGCAAATATAGATTGTACTGCATACATAGATTATCTTGTATAACTATTTATAGTCATGGTGATAAAAATACTCCAGGGATTGAAAGGAGAATTTAAATTCACTTTTGAGACTAGACCTTGTCTAATTTCTCATTGCAATGATTCGACCAACATACTAGAGCAAAATCCATACTCTTGTGAAAAACTAGTCAAGGATCTTACTCATGTGCCTGAAAGCACAGGTGAAAAATGAGTGGAAGAAGTTTTAGGTCCATGTCTTTTCATTATTTCTGTAGAAAACATATAAAGAGTTTCTACCCACTGCCATCATCTGCGGTGGCTGGAAATCATAGAGATGCTTGCAGTGGACACTCTGTCTATAGATAGTAAGAATTACTTGGTAAGTCAAACAGGAAACACTCCAAAGAAAATGTCTCCATCAGGAGGCAAGGAGGAGTAAGCATTTCTGACTCAAGCATCCAAATGCAGCCAAGGCTGACTTTTAAAAGGAAATTTTTCCTGAACAAAAATGTTTCTCCTTCACCTAGTTATGTCTCTCTTTGTCTGTAGCCCTGTTTTCAGCTCTGCAAACTATTAGGCCCCTCTAGGCTGTCAAGAAAGTTTGTGATAAATTTAAAAATTAAACGTCAAGTAAATACATTTAAACATTATTTGTAACAAAAAATGACAGAACAATGACACTAAATAATTTTTAACAGATTGCATTTTGTAACTGAAAATTAATCTAGATCTTTTCCTGTAAGAATGAGGAGACAGAAAAAAATCGCCAAAGACAAGATCTCAGTTCAAGAGAAGGGGATCCTATAAACACTAGGCAGAAATGTTCCCCAGTAAAACAGAGGTATAAAGAAGCAGGAGAGGTACCTAAAATATATGGTCAAGTGATTAAGTGAATAAAGCAAACTGGAAAATCATATAAAACCATTTTTGTAACAAGTAATGAAAATGCATATGTCTATTCATCCATGATTAGGAAAAGTATTCTGCATATGTGCACACAAATATGGAAGCTGTTTATTCCTGAATGGTGGGATTGGCTATCATATTTATTCTTTTCTGTTTGCTTTCTTGCATCAAAATAAATTTGTTTGTATTTAATTTTAGTCTCAGAAAAAGACCATCCAATTTAAAAATACATAAATGAATAAGTGGCAATAATTAAAAAATCTGCTCCTCAAAACAAAGATGCTTGTTTGAAAACAGTTGGCTTTCGGTAATAAAGACTCGGGGATTTAAGAAATTAAGTTTGCAATACTTGTTACCTTATAGCCCATTGCCCAACATTTGGCCTAGTTGATTCCAGCGTACAGGATGCCTAATTTCTCTAATAGTTTACCTCTACAGTTCCCAAACTGTGCACCAAGGCATCCGAAGACGCTGCAATAAATTCACACAAGTGACACAGATTATTTTAAATTTTCAAAGAAAATACAGTAATACTAGACATCTGTTGTCTACTGTACAAACTATTAGCTAGTGGTAGTTCACAGTCTCAACATTAGATCTTGCTTCATTCCCTTTGATAATATCTTATCTTTCTGGCACAGGGCTTACAGTGGCTGATGTGATAAAATGCAAGTGCCACTTGAGAATCGCTTTGGAGCAGAGAAAGACAAGGTCTAGTCTCCAGATAGCAGCATCCAATCTGATTCTCGAGTTTGAGAAGCTGTGTGGTATACAACAGGCACACACATCTGGTCAGTAAATAATCGTGGTATTTAATAATGGAATTAAATATTATGTTTTCTTTTAATTTATGTGCATTTTTTTGAATAGCTACTAAGTTTTAGGATGTAAATACTTATAAAGTTATTTGGGCCTATTTGATCAATAAAAATGTAAATATCTCTTTTGCCATGAACACGTTACTAAGGCATTAATGGTATCATGAACCCAAAACATTTGGAAGCCTATGGTCAACCTCCTTAACTAGTATACATCAACCTGCTAGTGGGCCAAAAGGACCTATTCAAGTGCAGGGTAATCCACTGCAGCCTTGTATCAAACTAGCAGGCTTAGATCAATCAGCAATTGTAATTGAATTTGATCGTGATTAATTATATAGAATTGAGTTAGTCAAGTTTAATTCCTCTAAAATTTCATCACAAAATCGGTCTTTTGAAGGATTATTTTCAGAAGAAAACAAAGTTTAAATGAAAGCTTTAGTTTGCTTTCAACACACATTTGAGTTTTATCCAGTACTCTTTCACCAAAGCAAAGCCCTCTTGACTTTCATTGTTGTAATGAAATAACTAATGTAGTCTACATACATGGTTTATTATGTAGAAAATGTTAATGCTTCTGTGACTCCTGAGACTGTCAATTGCTCAGTGGTGACAACAAGGAAGGATTCGTTAAAATGAATGTTTCCTAAACAAAAATAGAACAGTCCTCAAATAAGCAACACCCAATAATGTATCATGATGGCAATCCCAACAAAATATCATAATTTATTTGACAAAGAAAAAGATGCATAGAAAATAACTGATTTAGACAAATACAATTTTCACTAAATAATTTGGATAACTGAAGGCCTCTTCCTTAGATTTCTGATTTAACAGAAACTAGAAGCATTACTTTTGCAATGCTGGCAAATGCAGAATGTAAGCATAATATTATTTCCCAAGAGCAAATAGATCTCAAAAATAAGCCATGTGGATCCTTACTTATATTTAAAGGAATAAGAAACAAAAATTTCTACCAAAATTTTTGAAATATACAGGTTTGCAATTTAATTCAGCAAAAAACATAAAACTTATCACAGGCTTTATTGGGTATGTAAAAAATTCTGAGTTCCTATTATGAAGGTCTTTACAATTTAGGAGATAGTGACTAGATATGCACATTACCGTGGCTTCTCATGAAAGTCATTTGAGTAAAAGGAAGAGCTGTAGCTCAACTATGTATCCCTATCTATCTGTCTGTCTATCTATCTATCTATCTATCTATCTATCTATCTATCTATCTATCCATCCTAAGATCCATAAAGCCATAAAAGTAAGCGAACTTGTCCTGATCATCCATCCATCCATCCATCCATCCATTCATCCACCCACCCATCCATCCATCTACCCGTCCATCCATCCAACGTTTAATGAGTTACTCTGTGCCTGACATTAAGTCATTGAACACATCGTTCCCTCCCATCATTGAATTTACAGTCAAATGCACAGTTTTCTTGGCTACATGTTAGAAAAAACTTAAGTTATTAGGTTTTGAAAATATCTATCTCCAGGTTCCACACTGGAATTAATTAAATAAGAATCTCTAGGGTGTCACCCAGACATCAATATTGTTGTGTTAAAGGTGCTCAGTAATTTCAATGTGCATTCAAGGTTGAGAACTAGTCAAGTGGGAAGACATGCTGGCCAAGTAATTACAAATGCCCTGAGTGACGAGTGAAGCGTCAAGTATCCTGTTAAGCTCGAGGAAACTCACACTATTTTATTGCTGTCTCTCTTGAGGTAGTTAAAAATGATTGTTTATGAAAATATCTCACTAAAGGATTTGGACGTAAAGCATGGCACTGATCCTCAACATACTGAAGTAAAAGTATTTTACTAGAATTCTAGGTAAATAAGTCATAGGACTGTATATCTACCAAATATAAGTAGTGATTGTAATCTGAAAAAGAAATCTTTTCATGAAAAGGAAAATACTGTTCACCTCTTACAAGTTGTGGTTAAAATCATTAAGACATACTGAATTTCTTTTTAAATATAGACTATTTTCTTAAGATAACATGATGTTCATATCAACCGGTTTGGATAAGAGAAAGACATCTATGTTGATATTCATTATTAGCAATTTGGCTTTATTTTATGGCAAATATGCAAATAACTTTAACTGATTGCTTCAAAAATGTAAACCAAATAAGGCATAGGGCCATAAATATTTCACAAAATACTATGTATGGCTCTAAAGTGCAGAGTAAAATGATTGTATGTAATGGCTTTACATGTTCTAAAACTTTGTAATTCTAAGTGTAATTTTACTTCTCAATTCTTTCAAGTCTCAAATGCCAAAATCTTCAAACATTTGCATTTAAGGTAAAATTCCAAAATTCCTACTCAAGATGAAATGAGTTTTAAAAATATATTTTGAAAGCTATAAATCTCCAAACCCCCAGACACTTTAAATCTCCAAACCCCCAGACACTATGAGACAATACCATACAAATTTTATTCCCTTGTTTCACCAATAGCAAACAAGTTACAGATTTTGAAAGTTTGTTTAAAGTTGCTTTTTAAAAAATTTGTTCTACCACATATATAAATTCATATTGAAAACTCTTTAAATATTTCTTCGCATCTATCATCTCCTAATTCAAAATAAATTTCACAGGAGGTAGTGTTGTTAGAAGTTAAAAGCAGTCAAATAAAATCCTGTAAATAAATAAAAAGCAGTCAAATAAAATTCCTGTAAAAACTGGAATGCCAGCTGAGAACTGAGCAGCTTTCTATTTGACATTGCTGAATTTGTACTGCAAACTAGAGTCTTTTGAATGCAGTAGCTCTTATAATGAGTTAACACATTTTAAAAGAAATGTGCTCACTTATTAAAGTTGCTAACAAATCTACCCTCAAAGTTCTGAAGTTACCTCTAATAGAAAGAGAAATTCAGCCAGGCTCAGCCTGTAATCCTGCGCCCTTGGGAGGCTGAGGTGAGTGGATCTGGATCACCTGAGTCTGCGGGTTCGAGACCCGCCTGGGCAGTGAGACCGCATCTCTACAATAAATCAAAAAATCAGCCAAGTGTGGTAGCGCATGCCTGTAATTCTGGCTACTTGGAAGGCTGAGGCTGGAAGGATCGCCGGAGCCCAGCAGGTCGAGGCTGCAGTGGCCGGAAGCGGCCACTGCATTCCAATCTGGGTGACAGAGTGAGACTCCAACTCAAAAAAAAAAAAAAGAGAAATTCATTTTAACTTTAGTCCAGAGAACATTCATCTTTTAAACACATCAGTCTAATAGACATCTATAATAATACTTACCCATTGTCACCCCCTATTTTTAATTCCTCATTGCTCCAAGATTCATTAAAAATGTCAGACCTCAAATCTCTCTCTCTCTCTCTCTCTCTCTCTCTCTCTCTCTCTCTGTGTGTGTGTGTGTGTGTGTGTGTGTGTGTGTATGTGTGTGTTTTGGAAAAGTTTCTTTTTACCAAAATAACATTTGGCCCCTGAAGTAAGCTGCTGAACATTTTTGTATTCTCTGCCTAAAAATGTTAGACACCAGCTGAAACATACATCTATTTCCACTTCTGAGGTAACAACAAAAGGTTTCTTGAGGAGAACAAGTGAGGATGGATCTGAAAAATTATATATGGATCCTTTCTCCTCCCACAGATGGACAGAGATCCCTAGAGATGTCTGTATACTTCTCTGAACTTGGCTCTGCATGCTGATCAGCAGACTCCTGGAGGGTTCACAGTGAAGGACTGAAACTCTAGGCTAAGAGCGATTGTTTTTGTGTAGTCTCTGCATGTAATGCACTGTACTCTATGGGAAATGTGTCTTGCATTAAGGTGCGTGTATTTGTATATGAAGAACAAATATCCAGCACCGGAGCTTTAATTTACTGCTACATGCATGGGTACCATCATGCTACATAAATGTGACAGAAAACCTTAAAACTAGTCAGGTGAAGTTGACCTGGAAGACAGTCATAAACGTGAACGGAGAGGTTATATGATTTCCAGATTCCCAGGATATTACAATGATGTTTATAGCATTTAGTTAGGTGTCTAATCACTTCTAGCATCTGCAAAGTGCTATTGATCTAGTGATAGACTATGGAATTATCTCTGAAAGAAAGCAATCAATTGTGAACTCTTCATCCATGCAGTTGTTAAAGTGTCTTAATTATCATACATCTGTCACAAACACATTTTGCTTCTGGCTCTTATAAACTAAGCATGCATCAAAGTGGTCCAATTACATTATGGATTTAAAAGTTTTTTTAAAAAAATCACTGAACATCACACTTGTTTCCCAAGTTCCAACCAGCGTACATTTCTCAATCATTTTTTCCTATGTCCTTTGAAAGACACGACCTTCTAGGTCTGTAGAACCAGACCCAGTTTACATTTATAAACATCTAGTACACATGAGAACTTTAACATGTGTAAACTCAATCCTTGCCACTCACTTACTGGGTATTGTTTCTTCTTACAGCTGTAGAAACTGTTTCTGAGAAAGTTGAATGAATGTCTTATCCACCGGCCAGTGTCAGCAAGATCTAAACCCCAGAAATAACTGTTTTATCAAAAATTGGTGCTTTTAACAGTATATTATGTGACTGTTTATTCATGGGAAAAAAATTTAGGCTGGACAAGAACTTCCACAATCAAAAGCAAAATCCTAGAGTTAGAAAGACATTTAGAAATCACTTAAGCAAATATTCTGCCACCAGAGTTACCCCTTCTACCACATTCCTGAATGATAATCACCCAGTCTCTGCCTGAATAATCCCCATGACAGTAGGTCACAGCTCCACTGTTAGATAGCTTTAATTATCAGGAAGCTAATCCTTCTATTGTGCAGAAATCTTCCTCCCAGCAGCTCTTACTATCAGATCCTAGTCTAACCTCTGGGGAAATATGAGACAAGTTCACTTCCTCTTCCACTAAGTGATGACATTATTTCTTGGAATAAAGATATGGGAACAGGAGTAAAAGCTGCTCCAAGAATTTAAAACAGGCTATACACTGACTTCAGGGTAAAAAAATGTATATTAATTATTTAAGTATACATTTAAGTTTCTATGTAATCAATTTCCCTAAATGAATATGGCACTAATGCATTCTAGAACAGAATACATAATTTGTTGTTATCTTTCCCAGAAGCGAAGATCTTGGGAAAGTTAGTAGTTAAAACAAGTAAAGTATATAAAGCTTTCTAATATACAGTTCTTTTAAGCTTGCAAAATGAGCTAATCATACTTATCATATGGGCTTTAAATTAACCACCTATGAAGTGGGAACATCTTTTATTGATTAAAACTCTAGAAGTCCTTCAGAAATAGTAGTAAAGCTAAAGAAATAAATCAGTGGTTCAGACGGTAATCCCGCGCCTTTGGGAGGCTGAGGTGAGTGGATTGCCTGAGCCCACGGGTTCGAGACCCGCCTGGTCAACTTGGCAAGACCTCATCTCTACAATAAATCAAAAATCAGCCCAGCGTGGTTGCGTGCACCTGTAATTCCAGCCACTCGGAAGACTGAGGCGGAAGGATTGCTGGAGCCCAGTGGGTCGAGACTGCGGTGGCCGGGAGCGGCCACTGCACTCCAGTCTGGGTGACGGAGTGAAACTCCAACTCAAAACAACAACAACAACAAAAAACCCAAAAGAAATAAATCAATATTTTACTCGAGGGACCAATACTTGATTTTTCAAGCATAAAATTTTATTATATGGCATACATTGTGGTTACTTAAAAGTAAAGCAAATATTCAGTGTTAGAATTATTGTGTATAACACTTATCATACACATGTCGGCTTCTCTATATAACAAATATTTACCCCAAAATAGAATCCTAAATTTGTTGTGTTTTAAAAGTGAGACATTCTTTTAATTATAAAGAATTATAACCATATAATATAAGCAAGAACTGGGGTACAGATAATCACATGGCGATATTTTCACTTAGATAGTGATACTTTTTATCACAAGCAAATAAACAGCAGAAATGTAGTAAATAATATTTCTTTTTCTTTTTTTTTTTTTTGAGTTG
>NW_007232390.1:334039-348322 GCF_000164805.1 Carlito syrichta
CAGACTGGAGTGCAGTGGCCGCTCCCGGCCACCGCAGCCTCGACCTGCTGGGCTCTGGTGATCCTTCCACCTCAGCCTTCCCAGTAGCCAGAATTACAGGCATGCACTACCACGCCCGGCTGATTTTTTGATTTATTGTAGAGATGAGTTCTCGCTGCCCAGGCGGGTCTCGAACCCGTGGGCTCAGGCAATCCACTCACCTCAGCCTCCCAACTAATAATGAGGTATAATTTTTCTTATATTCTATAGCATCACTTACAGACAGGTTCAGTTCAGTGATAATTTTAATTTTATGTTAATTTTTTAAAAAATGACATAGTGTGGAAAAGATTGGGGAACTTCTCGTGGAGCACGGATTCTATAAGTTTTGCGAGTGGGTTTTTCATTCATTGTTCCATCATCTAGTAGGGACTCAGTGCATATTAGCTATATCAATTAAACACATTAATAAAACCAATTGATAATTAGATAAATCAAGGAATTTTAAAAGTATACATGTATTGCGAGGATAGAAAAGAGCAATTTAATTAAGGATTTAAAAAGCTATCGAATTTTATTAAGGATTTAAAATCTGAACTAATTTTATAAAAAAGGATAGATTCAGAGTAATTCATTTTTCTCTCAATCTAGACTATTATAACTATATCAAAACCATTTTACCATTTTTTAGGGGGAAAAACAGATTTATAATAATTGTAACAGTAAAACTTATCAAGCTCTTACTATGTGTTAGACACTATTTTGACTGATTTACATTAATTAACTCATTTAATCCCCACAGTAACTCCACGAAGAAAGTATTATTTCCAATTTTAGATGAGAAAACAGAAGCACAAGAAGTTAAGTTACTTTCTCAGGGCTACATAGCTAGTAAGTGGATTCTAATCCAGGAAGTCTGGTTCCCGCCCTTAAGCAACTTCTCCTATCATATATTACAGTGCCTAGCTTGTAGCAGACTCTAACTCATTATTTTTCAACTGATCAGTCATAAATAGAGAAAACAGTTCACCAGATACTGTGCTCAAGATGTGATGAACTGTAGTCAACCCCTTTTCCATGGGTCTAGAATGAGAGCTCTTTATCAATGCAGCTTAGAGTTCAGTGAGGCAACTTGCAGTGTTGACTCTGACTAGGGCTGAAGATAGTTGGGCCCATGATCCCTAGAACCAGGCACATGGTGCCCACAGGCAGAACATATAACTTCTCTTTGTTTCAGTTTCCTCATTTGTGAAATGGAGATGATAGTGATGAAAGTAGTGGTGGCATTGACACCCACATCACAGGGTTGAGGTGAAAACTATATGCCTGGCACTTAGTAAACACTCGACAGGTCTTTTGTCAGGATTATATCTCAGCTTCGTTAGCTGACTCCCTTCTTAGCACACCATTGCTGGAGGCTAGGAAACCTTTTTATTCATTCAAAAAAAAGTTATCTGGGCTGATTTGCCTGTCTTGTAAAGGTTGAATACAATCGCTGCTAAAGGGGAATCTGTGTGAGTCTGTTCATTCTCATTAGCCGTTGTCAAGGCTTGCTAATTCCAGATTGTTTTGAGACAGGAGGGAGAGTGAGGAGAATCACAGGGTGCATATTTACATGCGCTAGATGTCCTTGAAAATCAGTTGTGCTGCCTATTTCCTCTACCTCACCCAAACTTCTACTTACAAAAAAATTGACCGCAAGGAGGACATTTCCCACACCTCTCACAGTTTTGAATAGGAGGTGAACAAAATGTTGTCTGCCATGTAGTGTGGGGGAGAACTGGAGGGAAATCTCCTGGGTTCCTGTCATTTTGAGAGCTAGTCACAGCTGCCTCATTCTTTCCTGTCAACTCTCACAGGATGCAGAGAGTGAATAGACTCTGAGAATAGATGTCCAGATGATACGACACTCTCTACTTCTATATGGCATAATTTCTGGATCAAATTAACATCGACCTTCTTAATTGCCAAACGCAAAACAAACACATAAAACACTAGTCCCACAGTAATGCCCTACACGCCCCCCCCCCAAAATACCTGCCCTAACCCCGGCCCTGGAATTACAAAAATATATGAAACAATTCATTGTCTAACTATATTTCTTGTATAATCAGAAATACATTTTTAGCATGATGCTCTTTTCATTTGCTCATATCATTTGGGTGACAGAATGCAAATAGATTTATGCAGCATGATGCAAAATTAACATTTAAAAGGGAGAAGAATACGCAGTTGATTTTTCTATCGTGTCCTTTTAGAACCCAGAAGAAAAAAGGCACAATGTATATACAGTTCCAGCTACTTGGAAGGCTGAGGTGGAAGGATCGCCAGAGCCCAGCAGGTCGAGGCTGCGGTGGCCGGGAGCGGCCACTGCACTCCAGTCTGGACAACACAGTGGAACTCCAACTCAAAAAAAAAAAAAAAAAATACAATGTATATAGTTATAAAATGAAGATGTTGAGCCAAGGAGTATCTTCAGCAGAGGCTGACTGGGAAATGCACACTTTGTTTAGGCTGTTTGGCTTTGCAGACACTGCTTACCTCTTAGAAACAATATTGCATATGATGATGATATTTCAAAACCTGTCCACAAGCACCAGTTCATAGTGAGGTATAGCTTCAAGTGCATGACTGTAGAGATCTGAGTGTGAATTCTGCTTCTATTCCTTGCTACTCAGGTGGATTGAGGTTAATTACTTAATCTCTTTGAGCTTCAGTAAGATCATTCATAAAGTGTGTACCCTAAAACTTCCCCTAGGGCTCTAGGAGATAAGACTGTAAAGTACTTAGCACAAAGTTTAGCACAAGATATAAACTCACAAAATGGTAGCCGTTAATGTAACCACTAAATAGTGCATACAATGAACTATTTTACTAAGTAAGGCAATGATTTGCTAAAATGAGAAAAATGAATTTCAAAATTAACTTTCAGATGTTAGAACCCTATTCTCTCAACCAGTCAGAGAAAGGGCTCTGTGTTTTACTACAGCCCTAGACTTTGGTTTCAGTAGTCGGGGATTAGAAGAGCAGTTGATATGCCAAAGAATGAGTAACAATTAATTTTATACCTGCAAAGTCCTATTTTCCCTTTCTAGTGTGTATGTTATAGCTTAGCAAGCTTGCACATTCAAACTGACTGCCTCATCTCTTTCAGCTTTCTGGAATTTTTTGAAAATTTATTTATTTCCAAATAAGCTGCTCTAAAACTCCCTTCTATGTGATCTGAGAAGTCTTGTGCCCTCTGCAAGATTTTTGAGAGCACAAAAGATGTATATATTCTTACTGGAAGGTGCTTGAAACCATGGATGGAAACAACCCTATGCATACTGTTTGTTCCTATACATACATACCTATAATAAAGCTTAATTATATTCCTTTTTTTTTTTTTTGAGTTGGAGTCTCACTCTGTCGCCCAGACTGGAGTGCAGTGGCTGCTCCCGGGCACCGCAGCCTCGACCTGCTGGGCTCCAGCAATCCTTCTGCCTCAGCCTTCCAAGTAGCCGGAATTACAGGCATGCGCTACCACGCCCAGCTGATTTTTTTATTTATTGTAGAGATGAGGTCTCGCTGCCCAGTCGGGTCTCGAACCCACGGGCTCAGGCAATCCACTCACCTCAGCCTCCCAAAGGCGCAGGATTACAGGCTGAGCCACCGAACCCGACTATATTCCTTTTTTGATATTGTTGTAATCATATTCTTTTCCATATATCCCTGGTTCCCTCACACAGCCTTACCTATGGATGCTGTTTGCTTGCTGCCCTGCTTTGCCCTTCTCTTCTTTTCTAGTCTCAAATATATTCTCCAAATCAAGTCACAATATACAGGAATAAGCTGGGAGATAATACAAGATAACACAGAACAACTAGATTCAAATATGGTTGTCCTCCTTTATCTGTGGTTTCGCTTGCCACTGTTTTGGTTACCCTTGGTCAACCTCAACCAAAAATATTAAATGGAAAATTCCAGAAATAAGCAATTCATAAATTTTAAGTTGCAGGCCGTTCTGCTCCATCTCCCTGGGAGGTGAATCATCCCTTTGTCCAGAGGATCCACGCTGTCTGCTCTACCTGCTAGCTAGTCGCTTAGTGGCTGTCTTGGTTATTAGATCGACTGCAGAGGTATCAAAATGCTTGTGTTCAAATAATACATATTTTAGTTAATAATAGCCCCAAAATGCAAGAGTAGTGAAAACAGTATGTTGTTATAATTAATATCTTATTATTAGTTATTGTTATTAGCCTCTGACTGTGCCTAATTTATAAATTAAACTTTAACATAGGTATGTATGTTTTAGATAAAAAATAAAAAGTAATTACAGGGTTCGGTACTCTGTAGTTTCAGACATCTATTGGGGGTCTTGGAACATATCCCCAGGTAAAGGGGAACAACGGTATTAAATATCTTATTTTAAATGCATTTCTATGGGGAATGTGCTCTGATATTTTCTATCCTATCCTATCCCATTCCATTCTTTTCTACTTTATTTTTAAAATGCTGGAGCCACCACCAAACTGATTTCACAATCCCCTAATGAGTCATGACCTGAGATTTAACACACTTAATCTATCTGGAACAGTCAAAAGTCACATCTACAGATTTAAAGCAAAAAAGCTATCTGCCTCTATAATTCATATTGCTCTTTTCTTAGATTGTAGAAACTAGCTGGTCATTTTATTATTTAATTTTTTTCTTCCTATTACACATATTATTTCATTTACTTTTTTTTTTTTTTTTTTTTTGAGTTGGAGTCTCACTCTGTCTGGAGTGCAGTGGCCGCTCTCGGCCACCGCAGCTTCAACCTGCTGGGCTCCGGCAATCCTTCCGCCTCAGCCTTCCAAGTAGCCAGAATTACAGGCATGCGCTACCACGCCCAGCTGATTTTTTTTTTTTTATTTATTGTAGAGATGAGGTCTCGCTGCCCAGGCGGGTCTTGAGCCCGCAGGCTCAAGCAATTCACTCACCTCAGCCTCCCAAAGGCGCGGGATTACAGGCTGAGCCACCAAGCCCGGCTTCATTTACTTTTTATAGCAACTTTACAAGTTAGGTAGAATAGGCATGTACTGATTTTAAAGATGAAGAAACTGAATCTCATGTTGAGTGATTCTCTAAGGTCACACAGTTAGTAATTGGTTCTGCTTTAAAAGCCAGACTCATTTCTATCTCTCCTCTACTGACTCCACAGGCTATTGCTTCTCCAACGGTGGTAAAGTATTGTCTGAGTCAGAATTTCCTGGGCGAATAGTACTTGCTATAAAATACAGATTCCTGGTTTCACACTGATCTACAGAATCAGAATCTCTGGGACTGGGTGTGGGGAAAAAATGCAATTTTATAAAGATCCCCAGGGAACCAGTATAGAGCAAACTAGATTTATTATTTCCCTAGATTCTGTAAATTGTGTATGAGAAACAGTGAGAGATAAGACAGGACTTCTGGACACTTAAGTAAGGATTTCATTGCTTTGTTTCAAAAGGAGAAGTCAAATACAAATGAAAATTATACAATTATAGGTGAACCAAGAACAATGATTAAGTAACAGGAAAACTAAAGGAAAAGAAGAACTTGGGCTGTAAAAAAAGTCACTTGACTTTGATTTTAATCCTAATTGTTCCAGCAGTTAAGATAAAATTTAAAAAGTGCTTTATTCTGACAAGATTCTTTGGTTTCTTGTTCTTAGAGCATCTGAGCAAGAAAAGAAATGCCTGTTGCATTTTTATTTTTCTGAGTAAGAAATCAAGGGAAACTGAGTATACATATGGTCAAAGTGTACAGTTTGAAAACCACCTTCATATCTTTTTCCCTTCCCACCATAATCATATAATTATGATAATAATGCCAATTGAATAACACCAATTGAGGCCAAGCCCAGTAAAAAGCCTCTTGTATTTAATATTCATGAAATCTTTAATATACATCCCCAATTTTGCAGATGAGGAAACCCAAGTTTAGAAATTTTAAGCGACTTGTTCAAAGTCATACACAGAAGTGAAAAAACTGGGTTTAAAGCCCAGATGACTCTCAGATCAACGATAAGTAAAATAACCACAACACATAAGCCACAGTTCTATTTGGAAGGAGAACTAAACAAAGGTGAGAAAATAGAGAGGAGGAACAGCATGTGAGAAAACCAGACTTGAGTATGAGTGATCCTTTGTCAGGAAGGGACAGAGGACAACTTCTCTGCTATGTAATTCCATTTAAGAAAATCCAGGACATAGTCCCAAATTTTTGGTCACTGATAATAAGCGTTCAGGTAACAGTCACATTAACAAGTTCAGGCTTCTTAGGACATACGAAGAAACTCAGACAGTACCATCAGTTATAAAGGATGGATCACATGACTTTATTATTTACTCTTTGACAAACTCACAAACTAATCATTCCCACCAATCATTAGAGTAATTAGTGTTAGCTTATTTGATCAGCTTGAAAAAAATCTTTATTACATACTGTTCATTAAATAGAATTTCTATTATTATCTTCATGATCAGTTTCTGAAATTTCTGTTCTATGTTTATTAAAGGTTTTTGAAGTTGAAAATTATTTTGTGTGGATTTAAGCAGATGAACACATTTAAATATTTTATTATATGATAATTAACATATGACTGCAATATATGAGGCATGTTTTATACATATTGATGACTAGAGAGTTTTTGCACACTTTGGTAAACTGAGCTCCCTTTCCCACAAAGAATATGAACTGGATATATTCCCCATGTTTAGGACCTGTAAGTAAGCCCAACATTATGTGATGTGCTATTTGGGTTTCTTTGATATAAACTGGCAAACTCTTCTATGAATATTAATACCTTAATTGGTATCCCTTAGAAATGAGATCAGTTTTATCTGCAGTATGTTTTATATTATACACACTGTTATTTTTGTTAGCTTTGTATTATTCACCTTCAGCAAATATATAGAATGATAAAATTTTTCAAAGCACTTAGCACAATACTCAGCATATAATACCGTTGGTGCTCGAGAATTATCTCCTTTCTTCCTTTCCAAAACAGACCTTCCTCTCCTGCATAACTTATACCTGCCTCTTTGCTTTGTGTTTCTCTTTGTAGCCCACATTCTTACTGTGTCTTCAACATCGCCTTTATCTTCAAATAAGAGGTGGTTCTGAAGTTGCCTTTGGTAAAGAAAGCTCAAAGGGGCTGGGCGCAGTGGCTCAAGCCTGTAATCCCTGCACTTTGGGATGCCGAGGCAAGAGGTTTGACTGAGTCCAGGGGTTTGAGACCAGCCCGAGCAACTTGGTGAGACCTTGTCTCTACAATAAATAATAATAATAATAATAATAATAAAATTAGCTGAGCATGTTGGCGCTTGCCTGTAGTTCCAGTTACCTGGAAGGCTGAGGCAGAAGGATCGCCTGAGGTCAGCAGGTTGAGGTTGTGGTGGCCGTGAGTGTGCCATTGCACTCCAGCCTGGGCGACAGAGTAAGATTCCAATTCAAAAAAAGAAAGAAAGCTCAAAGGAGAAAATATTTGCTGTAATTATGTTAATTAGGTTTTCAAAAAAATCTGAGACCCGTGGCAGTCATGTGAGTTGTCAGGAGAAATATCACCCTGGTTTACTTCCATATCTTAAAATAGTTGCAATTCTAAGCTCTGAGGGACTGAGATATAAAATGAGTTGTAGAATATACAATCTTTCTGCAGATGATACTCTAAGATGCTTTATATGATTAAACATAATAGTCTGGCTTATGAATGCAAGGATGTGTTGCAAGTGATTGACTAGAAATAATTCTTCATTCTTTTGCAAGTGTCTGGGTTTATTTCTGATGCTATCTTTGTTCTGAGTATTACCCACTGCTGTTTGCTCCCCCCCCCATGTTGTTTTCTAACTGGGATACAAGGTAATATGAACACCACAGTCAAAATGGCACCATGCTGCTGAAGCTGACATCGAGCACTTTTGGTGGTCTTCGGAAGACAGCATCACTTTGTTCTGTGTTTAATGTCTAAGATGTGGAATCTGCCAAGGCACCTGCCATTTTATACAGCTCTCTAATCTTCCTCTTTATTAGCTGTCTGGAAACATCATCACACTGACTGCTTGGTTTAAATCTTGTTCACTCTTGTAATATAAAAAGACAAGAGAATGTCCCCAAAGGTATAAACTTAGTCTCTTGTACTATAGACAGTTTTTTTGCAATGCAATTTTCCTTGAAACAAAAATTCTTTTATATTTCAACAGGAAAAGAGATTGTCTCTTTGCCTCCTAGTAAATATTTTGCATTACAATAGTCCAGATGTTCAAGCTGCCTACTGAAGCTTTCTTTGTGTAATTACTAATCTTTTAGATCAGTTGTTTAAAAAGGTATACACTATAGTGTATATTCTCATTCATTTTCTTATTTATTTTATTCATTCAATAGCATTTATTGGGTTCCTGCTACAAACCACACACGGTGCTAGGTACTGTGAGTACCAAAAAGAATAAGATGCTTTTATTTGAGAAATCAAGTAGAAAAGATAAACTCACAAAGACATAAATTATAATCCAACACATTAAGAGCTATGATAGATGTTCAAGCAAAAAGACCTGGGAACAAAAAGGGATTACTCAGTTTGAACAGGGGAGTGTAAGAAGGTTTCACAGAGAAGGAGGAGATATTTGAGTTGGCCTAGTCAGTGTGTGCCAGAGAGGAGAGAAGGGGGAATGTGAAGAGTTTAATGTGGCTGGAACAAAAAGAACTTGGTAGAGGAAGATCAGGACAGGAAGTTGGAACTGTTACTTGGGTCAGATTGTGAAAAATTTGTGTGTCATGCTGACAAGTCTGAAATTAATTGCTTAGATATTAAGCGGCCAGTAGAAATATGTCTAAGAGCTAAGAATTAGACCTGGGCTGCAGCAGCATATCTATCTGAAAACAGGCTGTATAACAAAACACCAGAAGGCAAAGATGCAAAATTCCCTAATGTAAGATCTTGGAGCCAGGCTCCTATCCTGGAAAGGAGTTTCAGCATGCCTGGGAAGCGGGGACTGCAGAGGAAGTAAATAAGGAGAAGATTGGCAATTAAAGGCACTCAGGAGAAATCAAAACATAACAGGAGGGAGAAGACAGGACCATTAGGGAGTAAAGAGTGATTTGGGGTAGGATTTCCTCACCTGTTTGGGGGTTTCTCCTTTCTTTTAAGAGCTAAAGAATAAGGACAGCCGGGCTCGGTGGCTCAGCCTGTAATCCCACGCTTTGGGAGGCTGAGGTGAGTGAGCCCGCGGGTTCGAGACCGGTCTGGGCAGAGAGACCTCATCTCTATAATAAATCAAAAAATTAGCTGGGCGTGGAAGCGCGCCTGTAATTCCGGCTACTCGGAAGGCTCCTCGGAAGGCTGAGGCGGAAGGATTGCTGGAGCCCAGCAGGTCAAGGCTGCGGTGACCGGGAGCGGCCACTGCATCCAGTCTGGGTGACAGAGTGAGACTCCAACTCAAAAAAAAAAAAAAAGAATAAGGACAAGAGCTTGAAGCCACAAAGAAAATTCCTACCTTTTGGTCTTCTTTTCTTTCTCCCCTCCTTTCTCTTCCAATGGAGAAAGGGATCCGGTTTGAGACTAGTCTGGAGGCCTTAGAGGCAGAGGGAGGAAGGGTGTTCCTGGGCAGAGGATTTACACAAGTCTAGGTCTGCCTGTGTTTGACTAAGGAAAGGATGCAGTTCATATTCAGAGTGAGTCCTGAGCCAGTCCTTTTCCAGAAGAGCTACACTGCTTTCAAAGGAGAGATCAAAACTTTGCCCTAACTACCTTTTGGGGCTTTGGACTTTTTAATAATGTTAAGTCTGGCACAGGGGTTTCCCTCAGATTATTCTAATTTCTACTTTTTTACATCGTTCTTAGTGCTTAAAGCAGTTGAAGCCTATTGCTTTCTCTTGTAATCTCTGCTGCTATCATAGTAACAACGATAACGTACAGCTTTTTTCCTTGGTGGTCTTTGGAGGGCAAGCAGCATCCAGACTATAGGAAGGAAGGACCTGGAACACTACTTGGTTGACCTACACGGTGCTTGCATTACCTCTATACTGTATTTCATCCCCATTATGTAATCTTCAAGCTATATTTTAAAGACTCTACCACAGAGAACTCACCGCTTACCTATAACCTGGGATAGCCATGTTTTATAATAATGTTCCTTTTTTATATTGAGTTGGATATGTTTTCTTGAGCCTTTCAGCTTCTTGTGTTTATTACTTGGAACTATAGGCCAAATTGCTTCTCTCTTCCACATAAGACTCCTTCAAATATTTGAAAACAGCTACCAAATTTCTCAGCCCCTTCAAGAGGGAAGTGAAAATGAATGTTGGAGGGCTCACTGCTACATGTCAGGTACTAAAGTAGGATCGTTCACCTGCATTACCTCCTTTATGAGGAAAAGCAAAATAAAGCCTAACAAACAAGCAAATAAACCAGCAAAACAGCCATAAAATAAAAAGTGGTTTTTCCAAGTTAAGTGGTAAAGCCAGGATTTAAAACTAGAGTAAATCATACATTTTTACATTAAATACATTTAAATTTATCTTTTATTTTATAAAAGTAATATAGACTCATAGTTTAAAAGTCAAATATGGAAATAATAATATAGTTATAATACATTAATAAGAAAAATGTAGTAATAATAGCAATAACCTGTCTTATTCCTCTCAATAGGCATACTCTCACATCTTACAGTTGTTTATTTTGATAATAAACTGTTTTAATTTTTTTTATTTTAAAGATGCAGGGTACAATTCAGGGTTAGGTATACAAATGTTCATAATGCAGATATCCCTGTTGATGAGGTATGCCCCTCCCTCCCCTGGCAGTTTCCCCACCAATCCCACTGTCCCCTCCCCTGGCAGTTTCCCACTACTGCCAATCCGATAATAAACTGTTCTTAAATGACATAGTTGAAATGCTGTTTTTTTCCCTTCTTTCTCCTCCTCTTCTCCTTCACTGACTTTCCCTATACTAAATAAAGAGTTAGCTACTTAAAATTGTCCCTCCAACACATACATATTTATCTTCTTTATATAGTTGTATTATAATTTTGGTTAAATCAAAAGTCAGCATTTATTACTATGACTCTGTTAATATTTACAGTTGAATGATGTGATATTCCATAGTTTATTTTTACTCTTGTATTGGGTGAAGTTAATCATTGCCTTGTTTTATAATTTATTGTTACATAATTTCTATGATTTATTATTCACTAACCCCCAAATTCTCCTGCAGAAATAAAAATCTCCTAATATGTACAAACACATTGATCATTTTTTTTTTTTTTTTTTTTTTTGAGTTGGAGTCTCACTCTGTCACCCAGACTGGAGTGCTGTGGCCTCTCCCGGCCACTGCAGCCTCGACCTGCTGGGCTCCACGATCCTTCCCCTCAGCCTTCCAAGTAGCTGGAACTACAGGCGCGCACTACCACGCCCAGCTAATTTTTGTTGTTGTTGTTGATGTTTTGTAGAGATGAGGTCTAGCCAAGTTGCCCAGGCGGGTCTTGAACCTGCGGGCTCAGGCAATCCACTCACCTCAGCCTCCCAAAGCGTGGGACTACAGGCTGAGCCACCGAGCCTGGCCATTGATCATTGATCATTGATGGTTGTATTGTGTTTGATTTTAAGATGCCCTTCCTGTAGCCCCTCTATCTATTGTTTTACTGTAGCTGGTCTGTTGCCCTGGTTGCTCTCTAGAGGGAGATACATAAGCTGGTATTTCAGAACTTCTTCACTGGCAACTAGAGATTTTTCCCCTCCTTCCTATATTGTGACCTATTTCCTGGGTGCCATTTTTTCACTTTCTTGGTGTAGCATGTGGAAATTTGGGAGCAATGATTCATTAAATTCTAGATTTCAGGGTTGATACTGGGAAGCCATAGTTGATTCTGGTTCTCATTTCTTTGTAGGTAACTTTTTTCCTTCTTTTTTTCTACTCTCTCTCTCTGGAAGCATGTGGGATACTCTCCTGTCTCTTCTGTTCTGAACTTGTATTATTATTTTTTTCTCCCATTTATTACTGGGAGTACCATTGAGTCCTTAACATCTGAAAATTAACACCCTAATTCTAGAAATTAGTTTGTAGTTATTATTTAGCAATCACCTACTTCCAACTCCTTCTCTATTTCAAAAATTTCTTTTTTTTTTTTTAATGGCAATGTCCCTTTTATTTATTTGCTAAGTTGTTGTTGTTTACTTAGAAAGTAAGAGGTACTGAATTAAAACAGATGGACTCCAATGTACAAATCAGAACTTTGAGGGATTATTACCATGGAATCTAACTAACCTCCACATCTATTTTAGATTATTTTGCTTGTTTAATTTTCAATGCAAAGTCACTGCTGTATACTCAAACAGCTACAAATAGAACCCACTTTTTGTCTACAAGGGTTTATTTTTGTTTGGTTGTATTAACTGCATTTTTTTTTAACATTTGCATTATATCATTAAAAATGAGAGGGCTGTGAATATAGATTGAACAGTATACCTGTTTTTAACTGTTTTATACTTTTACTATTTCTGTAGGCTTATGTACATATAAGTATGTAAACTAAGTAAAGGGAACCTCCCCCCAAAAGGCTTCCACCTCGCTTCCTCTATGCCTTGGTATATGCAAATCACCCACCTTAGAATAACAAACTTTACTCCCCTCGGTATCTCCTCCTGGCCCACTCGGACTGCTACTTAGTACTCCATTCTGAAGTTAATATTGAACATATGCCATATATAACCTTCCATTTACACTTGCCCTCATGAATCTTTAAAGACTTTTCTATGACTGCCAAAAAACCCACAAGTTTTGGCATGTATTGCAGGGCTTCCACCACAAGCTAGCCTATTTCTGCCTTCTGACCTTATCTTCCTCTCCATTGTTTTATAGACTCCACACTCCAGCCACACCAGTTATGCTTTACTTTGCTGAGGCCATGCTTTTGTTCATACAGTTCTCTATACCTTGATGCTCTTTCCCCTCTGCTCTGTCACTAAATTTATCCTCCATATTACCTAGCACAGTGATTGCACATAGTGGGAACTCAATACAGAATGAATGAAAATTACTTATCATGATTAAATAGATTTTTGACAGGGACCACTGCTCTCTGTATATACCAGAATCTAGCACACAGAGAACGTTCAATGAATACTGATTGGTAGTTTACTACAAAATCAAAAACCTAGAGGATCTTTCGGCTTTTAACATTAAAAATTCACAATAAATAAAACAATAAAATGAAGGTTGGCTAAATAAAATATATCAGGTGGGCTACCAGATAGAGAGATGCTATATAACACTGTTTTGGGGACAGCCCAGGCCCCTCACCGCACACCATCCCAAAGCAGCACAGAACTCAGATCACCAGAGAAAGGAATAGCTGTTGGAAGTATTTTACAAATATTTCCTTTGATTTGTATAACATGGAGTGTAATTTGAACAGACAGTTTCCATGGGTTAAGAGAAAACTTGTATGTAACGGGAAACAATGAACCATACTACTTCCATGTGAATACTTTCTGACAAAATGTACTTTGAAAAGAGAACATCCTAACCCAATAAAAGTAATCCTAGAAGCAATATTTCAGAAATAATGCAAGTCCTGGTAAGGAGATTCTAAGTCAGTTTCAAGTGCCTAATTTCCAAATAGCCTTGGGGTGGTCATTAGGGTAAAAAGTATGTAGGTTGCTCTAGTTATCTGATTTACAATAGGAATTTTTCTCTTTATCCTTATTTGGTTTTATAGAATGCTGGTATTTATTTTTCTTGTTTATTTTTGGTATTGAATGGCAGTATAGAGTGTAATTTAATGGACAGATTTTTTTCAGCTAGAACATCTGGGTTCAAATCTTGGCTCCATCACATACTACCTTTATGATCTTAGGTAAATTACATAACATCTTGTGCCTTAGTTTTCTCTTCTAAAACAACATAGATAATAATAACAATACCTTCCTCTTGGGATTAGGGCAAAGAGCATGCCCATTATATATGTAAAACACTTAGGCCAGTACATAGTAACCTCTATTAAATGTTAACTATTTTTAGTGTTTTTGTAAATAATTCACTAATTTTTTTTTAATTGTGGGGTACAGTTAAGGGTTAGGTATACAAATATGCATCGTTCAGGCACCCTTGTTGATAAGGGGTGGCCCCCGTCCCCAAACAGATATTGACTACCGTTAGTCCCCCCTCCCTTTCCCTCCTTGCCCCCCCATAGTTTCCCACACTGTCAGACCTTTTCTTATAGTATTATGATAGATGTTCAAGGTCCACTATATGAATGAGAACATGTGATACTCAGATCTTTGTTTCTGTGAGAGATCACTCAG
>NW_007232390.1:348521-349236 GCF_000164805.1 Carlito syrichta
TTATGGCTGCATAGTATTCCATTGTGTATATGTACCACATTTTTTTAATCCAGTCCACTCCTGATGGATAGTGTGGTTGGTTCCAGGTCTTTGCCATTGTGAACAATGCTGTGATAAACATATGTGTGCAGGTATCTTTTTTATAGAGTGATTTGAGTTCTTCGGGGTATATTCCCAGTAGAGGGATTGCGGGGTCATATGGGAGGTCGATATTTACAGGTTTTAGGAATTCTCACACTGCTTTCCACAGAGGTTGCACTAGTTTACACTCCCACCAACAGTGTAGCAGCATTCCCTTTCCATTACATCCTCTTCAGCATCTGTTATTTTTTGAGTTATTGATAATTGCCATTCTGATTGGAGTTATGTGGTATCTCAATGTAGTTTTGATTTATATGTCCTTGATGATTAGTGAGGTTGAACATTTCCTCACGTGTCTGTTGGCCACTCGGATGTCTTCCTTTGAGAAGTGTCTGTTCATATCTTTTGCCCACTTTTTAATGGGGTTGTTTGCTTTTTTCTTTTCAGCACGTTTGAGTTACTTGTAGATCCAAGATGTTAGGGCTTTGTCAGACCTGGAGTTGGCAAATATATTTTCCCAGTCTGTGGGCTGTCTCCCTAATCTCTTGATGGGTTCTTTGACTTTGCAGAAGCTTGTCAATTTAATGAGGTCCCACTTGTCTATCTTATCTCTTATGGCCCATGTGTTTTGGGT
>NW_007232390.1:349256-350128 GCF_000164805.1 Carlito syrichta
GATAGATAGGGATCTTGTTTGAGTCTTCTGCATGTGGTCAGCCAATTTTCCCAGCACCATTTACTGCATAGGTTCTCCTCTCCCCAGTGGTGGGTGGTGGAGGCTTTGTCAAAGATGAACTGGTTGAGACTTTATCAAAGATGAGCTGGTTTTGCTTCTGGAATCTCAATTCTATTCCATTGGTCTATATGCCTGTTTTTGTACCAATACCATGCTGTTTTGATTATTGTAGCTTTATAGTAAAGTTTGAAGTCTGATAATGTGATGCCTCCTGCTTTACTTTTTTTTTTTTGCTGAGTATTGTTCTGGCTATTCTTGGTCATTTGTGTTTCCATCTGAATTCCTGTATTGTTTTTTCTAGGTCTGTGAAGAATGTTGCTGGTAATTTGATGGGAACTGCATTAAATCTGAAGATTGCCTTGGGTAGGATGGACATCTTCACAATGTTGATTCTTTCAATCCATGAGCATGGGATATTTTTCTGGTTAGGAAAATGCCAAGGTATTTCATTTTTTTTTTTTTTTTTTGTGGCTATTGTGAATGGAATTGTGCTTTTCATTTGGGTTTCTGTTTGTTTATTATTGGTGTAAAGAAAGGCAATTGTCTTTTGCCTATTTATTTTGTACCCTGAGACTTTGCCAAAGTCTTTTATCAGTGTAAGGAGGATTCTCTTGGGTTTTCAAGGTACACAATCATGTCATCTGTAAAGAGAAATAACTTGACTTCCTCTTTTCCTATTTGGATACCCCTGATTGCTTTCTCTTCTCTGATTGCCCTAGCCAGGACTTCCAATACAATATTGAACAGGAGGGTGAGAGTGGGCAACCTTTTCTTGTTCCAGTTTTCAGTGGAAATGGTTCCAATTTTTGTCC
>NW_007232390.1:350630-351148 GCF_000164805.1 Carlito syrichta
GATGATTTTTGAGATGTGTTGTTGAATTCGGTTTGCTAGGATCTTATTGAGAATTTTAGCTTCTATGTTCATCAGAGATATTGGCCTGTAGTTCTCTTTCTTTGTTGGGTCTTTACCTGTCTTGAGTATCAATGTGATGTTAGCTTCATAAAATGATTTGGGTAGAGTTCCATCTCTCTCAATCACCTGGAATACCTTCAGTAGGATTGGTATCAGCTCCTCCTTAAATGTTTTGTGGAATTCTGCTGGAAAGCCATCTGGTTCAGGGATTTTTTTTTTTTTGTAGATAGTTTTCTTATTACATAGTCAATTTCCTTGATTGTTATTTGTCTATTTAGGTTCTCATTTTCTTCTTGTTTCAACCTAGACAGGTTGTGTGATGTCAGAAAGTCCTACATTTCCTTAAGGTTTTCAAGTTTTTTTCAAGACAAGTGTACATAGTAGTCTCTAATTATCTTTTGTATTTCTTCAGGGTCAGATGTGACTTCACCTTTTGTGTTTCTGATTGTGCTTATTTG
>NW_007232390.1:351168-409243 GCF_000164805.1 Carlito syrichta
ATTATCTTTCTGTCTTCTATGTCCTGGATTTGGGCTTTTATTTTGGTGATCTGGATTCTTCTGCTGAAGTTAGGGTTTTTGTGGTCTTGCTTTTCCAGCATCCTTAGTTGGCTTGTTAGGCTGTTAATTTGTGATCCTTCCATTTTCTTCATTTGTGCTTGTAGAGATATGAATTCCCCTCTTACTACAGTTTTCATGGCATCTCAGAGATTTTGGTAAGATTTTTCTTCATTTTTATTTGTTTCCAGATATCTTTTAATCTCTATTTTGATTTCATCATTGACCCAAGAGTTGTTTAGCATCATGCTGTTTAGTATCCATGTCTTTGTGGGTTTTGGGGGAACCTTGTTTGTGTTGATGCTTATTTTTATTCCACTGTGCTCCAAGAAGGTGCATGGTAAAATTTCGATCTTTTAAAATTTGCTTATGCTTGATTTATGGCCAAGTATGTGGTCATTCTTAGAGTATGTTCCATGCAGTGATGAGTAGAATGTATATTCTGTGGTCGTTGGATGGAGTGTTCTGTAGGTATCAATTAAGTCCATTAGGTCAAGAGTCACATTGAGTTTCTGGACCTCATTGCTGATTTTTTTGTCCTGATGATCTGTCTAGGGTTGTGAGTGGGGTATTGAAGTCTCCAACTATGATCATGTTAGAGTTGATATCATTTTTTAGTTTACATAGAAGCTGCTTTATGAAAGTTGGTGCTCCTATGTTGGGTGCATATGTTTAAGATGGATATTTCTTGTTGGTGGATTGAACCTTTTATCATTATGTAGTGGTGTTCTGTATCTTTTTAAATTTTTGATATCTTAAAGGGTATTTTGTCTGAAATTAAGATTGTGATTCCTCCTTTCTTTTGTATTCCATTCACCTGAAAGTTTGTTTCTCATTCTCTTACTTTGAGTCTGTGAATGTCCTTTCTAGTGTGGTGAGTCTCTTGAAGGCAATAAATTGTTGCCTGGTGATATTTTATCCATTTTGCCATTCTATGTCTTTTCAGTGGTACATTTATTCCATTCACATATAGGCTAATTATTGAAATGCGAGAGTTGATCCCTGTCATAAGAACTCTGTTCTTACAGAGTTGTTGTTCCTGTTTGTCTGGTGTCTTTCTTTTGGTTTTGGAGTTGTTTCATGTGTTGTTAATCTTTTGCCTGTACTCTTGTGAAGAACGTTGTTGTTCTTTTTCCTTTTCTTCTATGTTCAGGACTTTCTTAAGTGTTTCTTGTAGGGATGGTCTTAAGTGTTTTCTGCAGGGCAGTGCAGTTTCTTAGGGATTGGTTATCATCAATTCTCCCTCACTGATGAAGCTTAGCTTGGCTGGGTAGGTTATTCTAGGTTAATATTGTTTATCTTTTAGAACTTTGAAGATAGGACTCCATGGTCTTCTAGCCTGGAGGGTATCTGTAGCTAAATCTGCTGCTATTCCAATTGGTCTTCCCTGGTAGGTAGTCTGACCTTTTCCCCTTGCTGCCTTTAGAACTTTTTCTATTGTAGCTACTTTGTTTAGGTGAATTATTATGTGTCTGGGAGTTGGTCTTCTCATTTTTTGTCTTGCAGGGGTTCTCTGAATCTCTTGTGTTTGAATTTTGCATCACTAATGAGATGAGGGAAGTTTTCTTGAATGATTTCATGAAATGTTTGTTCCAGTGTGGTCTCTGATGACCTCTCTGCCTCAGGAAGGCCAATTACTCTTAGGTTCAGTCTTTTGATGTAATCATTCATCTCTTGAAGGTTTTGTTCTGTCTTTTTAAGCTTCTTTTCTATGTTTTTGATAGTTTGGGTTAGTTCTGTATTTTGGTCTTCAAGCTCTTATATTCTTTCTTCTGCTTGGCTAATTCTGCTTTCCATGCTTATTAGTTTCTTATTTATTTCCATCACAGTATTCTTTACTGCTGTTTTTCTGTCATCAGCTCCTTCCTATTTTCCTCTTGTCTCTCCTCAATTTTTTTATTCTCTCTATTAATGTCTTGATGTCTGGGTTTGTTGCATGTGACCAGTCATTCTGGGGGTTCTTCATTGTTTGTGTTCTGAAGTCTGTTTTCTCAGTGTCTGACCTCCCAGGGGTCTGTGTGAGCCCTATATTCTTCTTTTTTTTCCCTTCATTTGTGCAGTTTTTTCCTCCCTACTTTTCCCTTCCCTCCACTTCCCTGTCTTCTTTAATTCTGTTATTCAGGGTGGAGGGGTTGCTTTTACTTCTGTTTGTTCAATCTCCTATTCTTCCTAACATATTTCCTCTTGCTTTGTTCAGTTCTTGAGCTGGACTGTAGGTTGAGGGTGGTCCTTTTTGCAGTTTTGAGATTTAATTACGAGGGGAGCTGTGATTCAAAATTGCTCTGCAGATCCCAGTATCCGCCAAAAGATGTATGGTAGTCTGAAACCCACTTCCCACTGCTTTGGAATCTATCCATGCAGCAGTATTATAGGTTTACTCCCTGAAATCAATATGAGGTTAACAGAGGGAAGAGAATGGAGCAGACAGTGTGGGGAAGAGGGGGAGGGAAGAGAGAGAGGAGTGAGAGGGAAAAAAGATGAGTGTACCGACTAGCAAGTGCAAAGAGACACAAATACTGAAAAAAGTAAGAAGAAAAATAATAACCATGACTAAAAACTAACCAACAACCATATAAAAATGAAAACATACAGTGATGCTAATGTACAAGCTAACCAATCTCATTGGTGTGCTATTCCTCTAAAAAAAAGATGGGGTTTACAGAGAAATAGGAAAATAATAATAATAATAATAATAATAGTAAAAAGAAAAGGAACAGATTAAAGTCAGAAAACTAACAGAACCAACCAAGCACACTCTGAGACTTTTCCTTTAAGTCCTATGTCCTTTCAGCTGTGATTTCTAGCTCTCTTAGCAGGCTGGTAGAATTGTTTACAGTTAGGGTCAGTTGCCCCTGGCCTGCTGTGAAGAACAGTTCAGATATGGGCTCGCCCAGTCTATTACTGAGATCTGGCCTTAGCTATTTATCAAGAGGGAAGAGCATCTTGTCATTCCGTTTTGGTGTTGCTACCTTGGATCCCCAGGAGGTGGTGCTATCTCACTGCTCCAGTAGACCTTTATCTGCCCCTGCTGAAGCCTGCAGCTTGGAAGTCTCCCAGGCAGGGAGGGAGCTGGTGATGGTATCCACGGCAGCCACCTCCTGTACTCAGTGGGAGCTCCACAATCCTGGCTCCATGTGAGGGGTGTGGCTTGGCAGTGGCAGTGGCTCCAGCAGCCACGGCAGCAGCGATCTCAGTAGATCCTGCTTGTGGGGTCTTCACGGACCAAAGTCATGGGTCGCCTCAGGCATGGGAGGGCAATGACCACAGTGGTGGCAACCGCGGCTGCAGTAGCAGCCCAGACCACGGTGATTTTGAGCAGTGGCAGCAGCGGTGGCTGAGCTCCCTGTGAAGAGCAGACTGACGAAGATGGGAGCTGCAGTTGGTGGGAGAGAGTTAGGGTCTTTATGAGTGTTCCCTTCTGCAGAGGGTCTCACAGACCATGCTGCCCCATCACCATCTTGCCAGAAGTCCTATTTCAAGAATTTCTCTGAGTCAGGTGGTGGAATTCTAAATTAAATCTGATTTGCTAAACTTTTTTCTTATTTTCAACCTTTTCATGTTTTTTTTACTACTTTCTCAATACTGTCCTTAAGTATAACTTCTGATATATACATTTATAGAGTTATTTCTTCTTTAGCTATCATATATTTTATTTCCAAAAGTTTATAAAATTTTTTTGGATTGTTTCTTTTTATCTTTTTAATGTAACATCCTGTTCCACTTTTGGAGATATGCCCCACAATTTTGAAAGCATTGTAGTTGTTAATATTTTCTTTTACTTCCTGCATTGTCTTCTCTTTTTTATTTATATTGGTGTTTGTTCATGGTCTATAGTGGGACTCGTTAGTTGGTGAGCCTCTGTGTAGCCTGCAGTAAATCACTGAACTGTCTTTTACCTGGGAGAAACCAAAGTGTCCATATCTGTAGTTCCTTTCTTTAGGGTTGTACAGAGTCTTCAGAGAGGAGTCCTCTGTTTTCCTGCCTCCTGTATTTCAGCTTGGCTTTCAGAGTTCTGAGAAACAAGTTAGGGTCTCATTTTTCCAAAAGAATATTGTTGATTATTTATTTTTTGTAGACTTTCATTAAATCCCCCGTTTTCACTAAAGCACATTCCCTCTACTGATCCTAGAATTTCCAAGACTAGTGCTTCTCAGGTTGAATTCCAGGGTTCAGAAAGTATATCTCAAGTCTTCGACAAAATGGGGTACCAGTAGTTTCCTGGCTTCATGTTGTGAGAGACAGGACCTGGGGGTTAAATTGTTCCATTTACAAATTTCTGACTTCCATTTTAATATTTTCAGTCCCTTCCTTAATCTCTATCTTTAATATCTCTAATTTCTGGTACGTTCTGGGTATAAGTAGCTCAGACACCTTCATTCTTACTATTTTTCTATATGCTTTAGTTTCAGCCCTCTGGTCTGCTAAGACGACTACTCTTGTCCATTCACTCTCCATCGTTTAATTTGTGTTTGCCTTTTTAGTTTGGTATTGTCCTGTCTCTTGATTATTTTATTCTCAGAGAATTATGCCTCATTTATTCTTTATTCTAGTTTTATTTGTTTTGGGGTAGAGAGTAAAGATAAAAGCTAAGAAGTGAATCCACTGAGCTATCTACTATGCATGCTCCCTCTGCTTATAATTTTGAGTTGATCATCTTCCTTATTTTTATCTACAGAATGTACATGACGGAGGCAAGATTTACTGACATTTGAGTACACTAAGCACTGCCACAATCTGTCTTATAAGTTCTTATTTCTCCCTCTCTAATGGGAAAACCTGGAAAGATAAAATCAGAGAGTTAGGTGGATAAGAAGGTTTTAGGCATAGATACTAGTTGAACTTCATAGTAAAATGCTGGAAGAAAAGGAAGGTGGGGGAGAGACAGACAACAAAAGAAGTTAAGAACTAGGGCTTAAGGAGAGTTTAGTATTTTGATGAAGATTCCAAACACTGCAGAGTGTGAAGGATTTGATAGGGGAAGAAAGAGATTTGTGAAAAGAATTGTGCTGTGAGTTACAAATCTGATCACCTCTAATGATCTTTGAAAGAGTCATGCAAATATTGAAACTGCTCTTTAATTAACAATTGTTGCATAATCATTGCTTCTTTGAATGGCATTCTGTATATTTTGCATAGAAAATAGGTTATTTATAGCCCCTGAAATTTGTGGTGCTCCAATCTAAAGACAACACATTCAGTGTGAAAATGTTAAACAACTCTGACATGGAAATAAGAGCTACATCCTCTTTTCAGATGCACAGGAAGGGCAAAAGGAAATTATATCTAACATCTGTAATAAAAAGGAAATTAGTTTTCTTATTTCTCATCTTCTGTATTTAAAAAAAATTGAGTCTATTCAATGCTTAGCCTCTGGACCCCTCTGCTATCTGCCCAAGCATACGTTCACATTTTCAATATGTATTCTCTCTTTTCTTCAGTCCCTCTAATGGTTTACCATGCAAGTCATTAAACCCTAGTAATCCCAGAAAAATTACATTTGTTAAATTATTCCTTTTGCTCAACTCCTACTCACAGAAATCCTAAAATACACACACATGCCCAAACAAAAACAAAAACAGCCATCATTCTTTCCTTTCTGGTCATCCCCAGTGATTTTTTTTCCTCCTGAGTTCTACAAAGAATGTCAGTGGAACTCACTGAACTGGAAGAAAAGCAGAGGTTTAGTGTTCTTGACAAGATTTAGAATAAAAATAAACTGTACAACATTTACTTAGAACTTTTATCAATATGGTAAAACAACAGAGAAATTGCAGCCATGAGTTTTATCCTAAGGGAACTCATGATATAGTCAGAGAAATAAGAGGGAAATGCTTAAAAATAGAAGAGATAAACAATTTCAGGCAACAGGTTGGTATGTCACATGGTGTTTCAGAAAAACATTCCATCCCAAACAGAATATTTTTATCTTCCTTACCAACCAGTCTAGGATGTCCCAGGGTAAGGAGGTAGTTATTGTGATTGCAGCCCTTATTTGGTCACTGGTGAACTCCAAGACTTAGGACAGTTTGCTCATTTAGCCTCTGTGGACATGGATTTCATTATTTATTAAAAGAAAAAAAGTCACAAATGATTAATATTTAAAGTATTTTTTTAGATCTAAAAGTCTCTAACTAGGATTCCCTCTCTTGAGAAGGGAAGGAGTATGCCTACAGTGGCTAACACAATCCATCAGAAGCACCTAAATAGAGTGTACATAGGAGGTCACATGACTCTAAGATAGTAAAGGCATAGACTGAGTGTCATAGGCAGGTTCAAAACTGGGCCCTTTTAATAAAATATTTAAATATTTCCTGGAGGTGGGTCTGGAGCTATCAATATTTTTTTCCTTTAAATTTCTTCATTAAGACATTATACTTTCACACAATGGAAGATAATTGATTTTGCTTTTATCTATGAAGTCAAGTGTGAAGACTATGGTTCCATTTCAACCTACTGATGTGTCAAATCCTTATAGATGAGAACACTTGTGCTTTAGTCTGTTCCAGATGCTATAACAAAATACCATCAACTGGGGAAATTTAAATACCAGAAATTTATTTCTTACAGTTCTGGAGGGTAGGCAGACAAAGATCAAGGCACAGAAGTGCATTGTATGATGAAGACCTCCTTCCTTACAGAGAATGCTTTCTTTGTCCTCTCATGGTGGGAGGGACAAGGCAACTCTTTTGAGCCTCTTTTATAAGGGCCCTAATCCCATTCAAGTGGGATCAACTCTCATAACCTAGTCATTTCCCAACAGGCCCTACTTCTTAATGCATCACTTTGGGGTTTAGGACTTCAACATACAAATTTCAGAGGGACACAAACATTCAACCCATGATAACTTGTCATTGCAGAGTTACACTGCATGTTAATTCAGGTATGTTTTTATGTAACTCAGTTCTGAATTTGCTATCTCAGAAGCCAGATAAAGAATTTTTAGTACTATTCTACTTATCTTGAATTATAATATGCCTGGCAATTATCACACTGATAATTTCTTCTTTGCCCCAATCATCTGGGAATAGACATATCTGAATGTATATTAGCTAAGCAATGTCAGTGAAACACTGCTTATTTGTCGGGTAAAGCAAGTTAAAATTGAAAACCTGTGATAGTAGGTAAAAGTTTACTGTCAGTGATAGTAGAAAGTTCTGGAAAAAGAGGAGGGGTTGGGAATCTGTTTAACGTAAGCCAAAAAAAAAAAAAAGAATTAATAGAGAAAAATCAAATGACAGGGTCTTGCACAAAATATGTATGTAATAAATATTAACTGAAAAAAAATGTACCTGAATGGTAGATGGATGGAATGATGGATAGATGGATGAATGGAGTGAAAACATTAAAATATTAAATTCTAACTTGACGGTTTTGCCAAGGAGTGAATCAGCTATTATATTAGATTGATATATTTTCATCCATGAGCAAGTGAGGAAAATAAAACCATAATGTCTTCTAATAGCTATTTGTGAAACGCTAAGGATATATTTTGCTCGGTTACCTTCGTACTGTTTCATATTAACATACATGTTAAATTCTGTCATTTGTGATATGGAATTGGAGAATACTATTTTAAGTGAAATAAGACTGGAACAGAAGCAAATACTGCATGTTCTTATTTATATGTGAAGTCTAAAACAATCAAACTCACAGAAACAGAGAGTAGAATTGTGGTTTCAGAGGCCGGAGGTTGCAGAAAATGGGGAGATAATGGTCAACGGGTACAAAATCCCAGTTAGACAAGAGGAATATGCTTTCTTTTCTTTTTAAAGAGTTCTGTTGCACAGCATGGTGAATCTAGTTAATTATAGAGTATTGCACATTTCAAAATTGCTAGGAGAGTACATTTCACATGTTCTTATAAAAAAAATGTTAAGAAGTTGAGTTGATGGATAGGTTAACTAGCTTGATTTAATGATTCCACATTGAATTCAAAAACTATAACAACAGTTTTTACCCCACAAGTTTATACAAGTATAAATTGCCAACTTACAATAAAAAATTATATGAAAAGTACCAACCTTGAAAGCTGCATTCTGTTTTGCTCACGTCACCTAAAAAAAAGAAAAAAGCAGAAAAGAAAGACATTTAAATAAAAGCCAATTAAAGCAACACAGAAGTTAAAAGGACATTTTCTTCTCTTAAAAAACAAAAACAAAAGTCTTTTACTCATTTTCCTTTGTACAAAGGATAAATGTTTATCTGTAGAGAGAAAAATACTTGATGAAACTTTTTCCCCTGCTTTGTTGATTAAATATTTAGTGTTTTTTCAATTTTGTGATCATTTGCTTTTTAAAATTTATTGGGGGCATAGCAATTATGAATAATAACAAGTAGAGATACAGAAGGAATGTTTAATAAAAATGATTAAATTATATAAAAGGAAAAATTATATAGGCAGCATTTAATCAGCCCATGGAAATTTGCCATCATAATAAACATTTTTTGTGATAAATTCAGGCAAGAGTATTTCAAGATGCTATTACAATTTATTCTTAGATTCTGTATTTCTACTCTGAATGCTGATTAGAACACAGACTTTTGCTTCTCTCTCCTCACTCCCCTAATAATCTGTTCTCCCTTATGGACCAAGTGATTATTGTGTTGTTTATAATAACTGTTCTACATTCCTTATGGAAATTGTAATTATGATGCTGAATATTCAAACTGCAAGCCACTTTTCTCAGGGAAATTGTAATTATGATAATGCAGTATTTACCCAACCAATGTTTTCTAGTCATTGTTCTCTTTGAGAAATAAGGAGGTGAGAATAAAATCACTGATATAAAACATCCTATTGAGATTTCACATATGTATTCAGGCAAGCATAATCATAATAATAACTAATATTTGCTATATGGCAGGCATGACACAATTAGGCATATGTGTATATCATAACCATATATGTTATATACAAGTATATGTAATTTATATTGATTTCTCAATTAACTCACACAGCAACCTCATAAGGTCATTAACATTATCCCAATGTTATAGACAAAAGACCTGAAGCCTTTGTTCAGCACCATAATCTGAATCCTACAGAGTACTCGATACATTGATACACACAACATAATCTCGCAATATTATCTTTTGTTAAAAATATAAGTAATATCTGATTTTTCATAGAAAAAATGTAAAGGAATAAATATCTAGTGCCTAAAGTCATCTTTTAGTAATAGGTTGAGGTGGGAACTTTTCCCATGATACGTATATATTAGTGCTTGAAATGTTTAGAGTAAGCATTGCTTTAAGTAAAAAACCCATTAACAGTATATAAGCATAGAACTGAAGATACCCAAAAATAAATACAAAAATTACACAATTTCAAGAAGAAAACAAACAAAAAATATACAAAATACAAGGTCAATCACTAAAACACCTTATTAGGTCAGTCCCCAGGCAGGATGAGAGGTGGTCCTCCCCTAACATACTTCATCTGTCTGCTTTCCTTCTACATTGCCAGATCGCTATAATCAGAGTTCTGAACAAGATGGAAAGTTTCATCCTTTCCTCCTTTGCTCAGCAGTGATTGTTTACAATTTAAAAAAATATTAGTAAGCAATTATTGACCATTTTTGCAAGTACAAGCACTTCATAGACATGCTTTCATCTCCCATAATAACCCTGCAAAACAATATGTTTACTCTACTTTTATAAATGAGAAAAATGAGACTACAAAAGTCATTTATTTGCCCAAATTTACCCAAGTGGCCTGTGCTCATTAATTTGACACATTGACTAGTATTGACAAAAAAGAAATTCAGAAACTAAGAGCAAACAAATAAAAAAATTAAAAAGGTAAGAACAAAATATATAAATGAATGCATTTTTAGAGGACTATCATACTGAGAAACTTGAGAACTTCTAGGACCTATTACTGGTCCTTCCATCCCCTCACCACACACACACATTTCTTTTTTAAGCCTTGGAACGGTTCCTCTCTGTTCCTTAAGTAGCTCCTGTCTGCTTCATGTGGGCTGCTCAATAATCTGTTTCTGATTTCCCACACATGAAAAGGTTGGTGAGCTATCCAACCTAATAGCAATGAAGACCAATGCTGACCCTCAATTTCAGCACTATCCCCAAATCCAATCAGCCACTTGGTGGTGAGCTGGCTATAACACTGGACCTCTTCAACCTTAGAAGAAGCAATGATTCATTTTGATTAGAACTCAAATTCCAAATAAGAGTTTGCCTTACATGCCTGCCGAGCCTTGTTTAGCACCAAGATCTGAGGGCCTATAGAGTGCTTGATACATAAATGCATGATACTGCATAATATCACCCCAGACCAGTAGAATACTTTGGACTAAGGTAAAACAGTGAGTACATAATCATAACCTCCACTTATCCTGATATATACTGTATAACCAAGATACTTTCGGTATGATAGAGTAATGAAACAGCCTTTTGATGGTGCAGCTGAAGCAATATTGAGGAACCATCCCAAAGGATGTGGTAAACACTCTAAATCAATGACCATTCTTTGGTACTGCATTCCCACTAGGTAGAATACACAGATCTAGAGTCTAATAGGGAAAAACAGGAGTGGGTAAACCTCATATCACTCTCAGTGACCTAAATGGGCAGTTGGTGTTTTCTGATTTCCCAAATTTAGGCTCTGTGGATTAGAGATCCTGGTTTTCATGCTTCCATGAGGGCACACAGTAGGAATACCATCAAATTTTATGATATATCTTATACTGAATCACTTTGGGCTCCTGTGTCGAAAGACTGCAGGAGAGTCACTACCCTGGCAGTCACTGCCCTGGTGTTGTCTTATGAGGTCAAGGTATAGCTGCTGTTATACAATACAGGCAGAAAAGGATGTCTGGCATGCAGCTGATTCACTGGTCATTTCTTGAATTTTTCTTGTCTACTTTTGAGAGTAAATGGACAAGTGCAGCAGCCTATAGGAAGGGTTCAGATCCCTTAGTAATGGTCTGTGTTGCTCCACAAGGTAAGTCCCATAGATCCACAGAGGTACTGGCTGAAGATCAGGGAACTGGATAGTAGAAGATAAGACAATAGAGAAATACTAGGTCTCAGCTATAACCTTGAGTAGCAGTGGTCATGGTTTCCACTCATCTTTTCTTAGAGGTTTCCTAAAGATAAATGACCCACCGAGACTCTGGAGTCACTTCTCAGATGGGATAATCTTATTATATGAAGCAAGTAGAGCCAAGTAGACACTATGTGACATCACCCTCTTCATGACAAAGCACTCATTCTCCTAGCTGCCTGAGTGTTGACTGCTGGGAGCCCATAGTTTAGTCCTTTTCTGGAGATTTTCCTCCTTCTACCAGAAAGAACTGCTTTGGGCAAGGCAAGTTATTCACGCTCCCATAGGAAGCTCACTACTAGTGATTGATTAATATCACAGGAAAAGGCCAGGCCCCCTTTCCTCAATTTGAGACACTTATAAATATATTGATCCCAAGTAACTTTTCAATAAATTTTCTGCATGAAAACTCCTCTGTATCAGAGATTGTTTCAAGGGGAAATTTACCTAAAACAGGTTACAGAAGACAAGGAGCTTAGAGCAGAACACACACGTCTGGCTCTAAAGTCCATACCCTTTCCGTCATATCTTCCTGCCTCCCAGTAGGAGCAGTTTAAGCAAATTTTAAACATATTTTTGCATACACAGGAGATATAATCAATGATGCTATGTTTCAGTCTGTAAGTCAGAAAACATTTTTCAGTGTTACACAATACCTTTATTTATACTGCTAATGGAATATTAAACTAATGTATTTACATCTCTTGAAATCTAGACATTTACTTAGATAAATTAGTAGATATGTACAGACCTATATTAATCTATAATATTTTATTAAAATACAGTTAACCCTTAAACAACAAGAATTTGAATTGAGCACGTCTATTTATACACAGATGTTTTTCAGCAGAAGTTACACTGAGCATTCCTGTTCTTGTTCCTCTCCTTCCACCTCTTTCACTTCCTTTGCCTCTCTGTTTGACTGCATAGGGGTTGGCACTCATAATCTCACATTGTTCAGTGGTCAACTATATATATATCTTATAAGATATATCTGAAGACTAATTTCAAGGTTAGTTTGACCAACATCCTTAATTATGCCAGACCATTTTCAAAAAATATTATGATACTTTTAATCATGCCATTTTCTAGGAAAAAATTTAAGACTTTTCTATTCCAGAAAACTTAAAGGATTAGTTATGAAACAAGGGCCTACATTCTCTACCACAAATGCAAGGATTTCATCAGGCATGAAATGTAGTCAGAACAATTTACGGTCCAGTAAAATATTACTTCAGGCAGCTTTTATAATCAAAACACAGAAGTTACCTAATTCTATGTAGTTTTGAAAAAATACAGTTAGGATTTTACAACCAGTGAACAGTGTTTCACATTATTCCTCAAGAAATTCTGCATCACTAATCCCTTTATTTCATTCACAACTCTTAATTCTAGATCAAATCATTATACTTTCCTAGGTAATTGTTTGTGGCATCATTGGTTTACTCATGCTATCCCACCACTATATTGCATTAAGGGCTTAAACGTGATACATAAGCAAGGTGTTAGATACAATTCCTCTGACAGAAAATAAAACTAGAAATTTCCAAGAAATGTATCCTAACCTGTCCACAGTGAGCCAGAAAATAGTTGTTACTCATCTGGGAAGAAGCTATTAGCTTTAGTTTTATCTTTAATTGTCTTCAGTTAGAAGACATAAGGTTACTTATACCATTTTGCAGGGGGATGATTCATTGAAGGATTATGAAACATTTCAACTTCTTGTAACCAGGATAGGAACCTCCCCATAGAAGTTGCATTATACATCCCATGTATATATAACTTCAAATGACTCATCGAGTTAACAGAGAGCTTTCTACCAAGAGGTACTAGGTTTTGTAAAGCAGACTCTACTCAGTCAGCTCTTCCAGAGCTCTAGAAACACTTCACTAGACTATTGTCCACTTAATGACTAACAAGTCTGTGGAACTATAGAGCCAGGCTTTCTAAATTTATTCTGGGAGCATCCACTATTCTTAAGCAGAGTATTAACAGGTATAAACCTGTAAACTTCAGAAAAGCATCAATACAGAGTTCCATCTATTCATTTATTTAATTGGATTTGTAAAAGATACAGATACATACACAACCTACTTACAAGGATCTTACTTTGGTTTATAACACACATACATCTGACATCAATAAGATGGTGCCTCAGTTTCTAGTAAGTACTAGTCTCGGATTCAGGTAAGAAAGTTAATTTTTGTCCATGACACCCAGAATTGCTGTAGCTGAGGAATTGTCAGTACAGACTGTAACATGCTACACTACCTTTACCATAACAATGGCACATAAAAGTAGACTGAAACAGATAAACACTTACAGAGAAAGGCATAGGGTTAACTTGAAACCACACTCTCCAAGACAGAGCTTATCAGAGTGGAAAATGATGTATGAGTACTTTTCTTTAACATATTTTAAAAATAATATTTAAAATTATTTAATTTTCAGTTAAATAATACAGTGGTTGGGTCCATAGAGTCTTTTGTAGGATACATTTTGAAAAAACTATAGTCAGCACAAAGCCAGAAAAGTGGTTTGGAGATAAGCAAGTATTTTATAAGGATTACTGATGTAGCACCTACAAGGAAGTGAAGGCAATCTTGTTTCATATTTTTTTGGTAGGGTCCTATTGACAGGGTTGGCAAATGTTGCCCAGATCAACTCATTTGAAATCATGTTTGTCTACCACTCTACTTCCAGAGAGTGGAACAGTTAAAGGAACAATGGACAAGGAATCAGGAGGCTAGAGTTTAGTCTAGAATCTTCTCCAACTGGTTATTTGTTTCTGGGTAACATTTTTTTTTTTTTTTTTTCTTGAGTTGAATTACAAGTTAAGTTTCAAGAGCACCCTCCCCTAGCTCCTACACAAAATATAACACTACCTAATACAGAATGGTTTAGATAAGAGTATGGAGTCAAATTATGACTTATGACCAACAAGAAATGTAAAATGATCCACAAATACTAATGCTATCTTAAGTTTTATTATTATACCTGAAGTACATAAAAGAAGGTAGGAAATGAACCCACTTTACTTTTGCATTGCCATGTCAAGATATAGCATTGCTTTTCTTTTTTAAGATACCAGAGGATTTTGTGAGATCAACAAACAAATGGGACATAGTCTGAGAAAAAGGCTAAATTAGTGAAGAAACTCAAAATAGTATAAAGAACTGTTGAAAAAAATTGTGTGCAAGAGAAGGCATGCAAGTTGTTTAAGAACATCTGAGTAAATATCATAAAATTTTAGCTAGAGAAATTTGAAGTAACATGAGGAAGAATACTAACTAAAATCTGTCTCAAGAAGGCCTATGCTTCCTTGAGAAAGGAGTTGGCAAACAGGTCACCAAACTCTACTTCTTTTTATTTACATATTGTTTGAGTCTTCTTTCCTGTCACAATGGCAGAGTTGACTAGTTGTCATAGAGTCTATGTAGCCCACAAAGCAGAACATATTTACAATCTGGCCATTTACATCAAAGGTTTATGACCCCTCCCTTAAGAGACAGCCAACCAACCAATCATTCATTCATTTAGCAAACATGTTTTAAACATATACAATGTGTCTAAAATGCACCCTGTAATCTATAGATAAGACACAATCTGCCCTTAGCCTAGGAACAGATGTCCAAGTTATGAAACTTAAACTAGAGGACATTTTGTAAGGGAGTAAGTCAGGAAATAAATTATTTGGACTCAGTGATGATAAAGGGTTCTTTCAATTGCAAGATTCTTTAAAAATGGAAGCTTCATTCCGGCTACTTGGAAGGCTGAGGCATAAGTATCGCCGGAGCTCGGCTGGTCGATGCTGGGATGACCATTATTGTGCCACTGCACTCCAGACTGGGCCATGGAGTTAAGACTCCAACTCAAAAAAAAAAAAAAAAAAAAAAAAAGAAAAAAGAAAAAGAAAATTTTACGGAAGAAAAGACCGTGAAAAACTGGTAAATGGAAACATGCAGACGCAGGAGGTGGGAGATCTTTAGGTGTGGGGAAGAGTCAAAGTGAGTGATCAGAAAGTGAAGACCAGTCAAGGTGGATAAGTATATAGAATAGGAGTAAGAAAGTGCAGACAGGTGTGTGTGGAAAGATGAGAAACCTCATATCACAGAGGGCATTCAACGTCCAGTTTAATATTTTTTTCAGGTTATTTTGTAGCCAATAGGAAGCTACAAAATAATTTTCAAAAGGGTTATAAACAAAGGGAAGCTCTGGGAATATCAGTTTGATAGTGATGTGTAGAATGGATTGGAGATGTAAGATCGAACAACTGTAGTCCAGGTTGACAAAAAGAGCATAGAACACTAAGGATTGGATGGGAAGAGAGAAGCAGAAATGAATGTGTATTTCATATGAATGAGACATGACAGCAACTCAGACTTAATGAGAAAGAAATAGGGAGCAGGGGACGGGTGTGATTAGGGGCCTTCTCCAAGTGTGTATTTCTTTCTCAGGTCAGAAGCTTCTTCTATATAGGGCTCGAGAGATCAGGGTAAACTCCATTCTGATCTGATTCAATATCCAAAGCAGTCCAACATTGGTGGATAGAAAGTGGTGTCATTCAGAACAGGATCCCTAACAATGACTACGGCTATATAGAATGGGATTTGGAATCTTCACCAGAAAGTCCTCCCTTTCTTCAGGGCCCTAGTTAAAGAGCAAGTCTGGAAGATAACTGCCAAACCAAACAACCAAAAATTCAATTATGGCATTGTGGTTAACATGGTAGAAATAGGGAAGAGCTATCAGTCTGTGAGGGTATCTGGGTACCTATGGTAGCAAGAAAAATTCCAGGCACCATGGCTTGATGAGTTTGTGGCTATCAATACATTCATGCAGTATGGAGCTGAGTATGGCCATGCATGCAGGAAGCAGATTCTCGGGGAATATAGGCACCATCCAGGGAATAATTTCAATATTTTTGTGGGGAGCTCAAGTGTGTCCTTTGCAATTTGTACTGGAAAGTGCCTGCATATATATGGAATATACTAGACCATATTTGTATCTGAGTTGGTCCCTTCAAGAAAAAAAAAAAAATCTTTTCAAAAATGTTTAGCTATTTTATAAAGTCCCTCTATTATTATTTAACTGTAAACTTGACTGTAAAAGGAATCCTTCACCTTCTGCCAATAGTGTATCCATTGTGTCTGATGGAAGTATTTAGCTTGGAAAAAGTCAGTCATAGACTGACCCTGAAGAAATAACCCAGATGGACATTTATGTGTGTTGCACTTCAAACATAACCACCCTGTTGTAGAGAAGCCAACCCTGCAAATTCTGGGAATAATTTTCCCAGATGTTTAGAATGCTGTCCTGTGAGTTTACAGGTTCAGATCACCATTTAAATTTTGTATTTTTAATTGTTTATTTTTGCAGTTTATATATCCATGGATGTCTGTACACATTTTTTTTTGAACTTTTGAATTTTTTATTTTAAATATGTGGGGTACCATTCAGGGTTAGGTATACAAATGTTCATTATGTAGGTACCCTTGTTGATGAAGCACACCCCCACCCCCGGCAGTTTCCCACTACTGCCAATCCCTTTCTTATAGTATTATGATAATTGTTCAAGGACCACTTAAACGTGAGAACATGTGGTACTCTGTTCTTTGTTTCTGTGATAGAAGACTGAGTATGATAGACTCTAAATCCATCCAAGTTGGTACAAAGTCCACATTTGTCCTTCTTTATGGTTGCATAATACTCCATTGTGTATAAGTAACACATTTTTTTATCCAGTCCAGTTTTGATGGGAGCACAGTTGGTTTCATGTTTTTGCTATTGTGACTATTGTCTACACACTTTTAATACAGCATATTATAGTCAGGAGATGATAGTGTCAAGAGCCAAGTCTTTGGATTCAGGTAGACTTAGGTTGAATCCCAGTATTACTACTTATTAACAGAAAAATCTTGAGCAAATTCCTTAACTTCTCTGAGCCTCTGTTTCCTTGTCTATTAAATGGGAATAATTATACCTACCAAGGTTTGTTTTGAAGATTAGTGAGATAATATATAGATAGTACCTGGCATTTATTTGATATGAAATAAATATCAATTTCATTTCTCCTTTACTACACTCTCTGATTATTAAGCAATCTCAGCTGGTTGCATTTATCATCTGTGACATTCAAAATATGAAAGAATTGTTAGAATATCTCAAATGTCTATAATTCAGATAAATATGTTCTCTTATAGAATTATTCATATTAAAAGATTCACATGGAAAAACTCATTAGCTATGTCTTTGCAAAACAATCATATTGATAAAATATGCATTAAGTGATTTTAGTTAAGCACCTACAATACATTATAGACCCTAATGGGTGCTCATTTGTATTAAGGACAGAAATAATATACGCAGGAGAGTTAGCTTTATACCAATTAAACACATTTTATGTGTCCTCTGTTGTATATCAACAATATTTAGACAAAGCCTTGAATCTCATGAGGGCTCATTCACATTCACTCTGTTGCTCTTTAATATCTGAAATCTTTTTTAAGGAATATTATAGTTCAGTTCTATAGGCCACATGGCATACTTCAATTTAAAGTACTAAGGCACAGTGGTTAACAATACTTGTTCTGTTTCTAGAGAGCCTTGACATTTAGACAACCTCAACTTGCTGTGTGATCTTTAGCAAGTTACTTGACCCCTGGGCCTCACTTTTCTAATCTGTAAATTGGGGATAGAAATAAGTAGTGTTTCTCTCATTGGGCTATTGTGAAGATTAAAAGATACTACAATTAAAGTGCTTGATGCACTAAAATCATAAATAAAGACAGTACTGACATTTTTTTCACATCTCTTTCCAAAAGGATTTGTGGAGATTTATGACATATAACACACATATGACAATTAGAGCAAAATGACAAAAAGAACAGAAATCTGGTGGTAAAAGGTGGTGGGTGTATAAGTGAGGTCCTCTGCTTTGCCATAGGGTTGACCTTTTTCAAGCCCAGTACAGAGCCAGTCCTCTGGGTCTATGTGTCCAAGTTAAATTTTTCATCATTATAGGATGATGATTATTCATCCCAGCATGCATGGAAGGCCCTTAATAGGGTGGTTTCTGCTCACATGGCCTGCTGGCAGTACTCACCCTTTCATTTCTAAAGTTGGAATACTATAGATCGCCAATTCTTTCTTTGCATATATGCAAAAGACCCTTGATTTCTGCTGTGCCTCTTGTCTCTCTCTCTATAGCTCCTTTTTCTACCTAGAATACTTTCTCCTCTTTCTTAATCTCCCACAAGTGACTATATCATATGAGAAAGACTTAAGAAGAGTAGTCTGTGGATTCACTGGAAGAAGATCTCCAAAGAGTCAACATGTTGAAAGCAGTAGAGACTACTGGTGATACAGGCAGATTTCAGAGAGTGGAAAGTCAAATTCCTCAGGGGATCCCTACCCAAGAAGTAGCCCACACAGAGAACCTCCCAGTACATGAAGCCATGCATATAGTCAGAACTTTGGAGGTGAGTGAAAAACAGGGGGTTTGTCACTTCTAAGCACCAAGCAATAAGTTATGCTGAATGTTGATTTATGCTAATAACACTTAGTAATGTAATTCTCTGTTAAGAGCATCTGTACAATATTTCAGATATTCCCAGGGGTACTTAGAGAGAGGAAGTAAGTCAAGCATATAATATTGTGTAAAATTAATTAAATAGAGACTTTAATATAAGGGAGCTCTGAATTGGAAAATACATCTGTTTTCTATATGCATTTTTTTCCCACCTCACTTGCAGTGTTTTGGTTTGCCTGGAATTACTATTTTAAAAGGATTTGGGTGAAATAACTTACAAACTTATGCTGATACAAAAAATAAAGTTATAAGGCTTGAGGGCAGAATTACAGCTATGAAAACCTTTTATATATTTTCATATTCACCAAAATAAAACATTACACGATACAACATTTTTTGAAATCTATAAATATTAAACCAGTGATAAAGATTACTATACTACTGATTTCTATCCTAATAATTATTTAACTTATATGAGGGGCAACACTCCCCAAAACAGATTTATCTTTTGGAGGGCAGGCCCCTTGTAGTAGAGGTTTCCCCTGGTAGAAAAGTGTTCTAGGAAGCCATCGGCATCAGAGTACCAGCTACCGTTGTGAGAGGCTGTGAGAGGCTTCAGTGAATTTTGTTTTGAAGATTCTTTAAACACATTTGTCCATTTCATGATGAGTGATTTACACAAACAACCTGTCCACGCCATGCTGAGTGTTTGGCAGGTTTTGGCCCAAAACGGTATGATTCCAGTGCCCTATACTTCCTATCCACCCAATCTTGACTAGAGGAACCTTTTTCTGTTTCCCCAGGTGAAAAAAGTCCTCAGAGGGGAACATTTTGCTGATGTGGAAGAGGTGAAACAAAAAATGGCAGAAGCATTACAAGCCATCAAAATTGATGAGCTCAAAAACTGTTTTGAGCAGTGGAAAAAGCATCTCCATAGGGGTACTGCATCAAACAGAAAGTACTTTGAAGGTGACTGAAGTTTAAACATGTAAGAATAAAGACATAATTCTTTATAAATAAATTCTGTTATTTTTGTGCCTCCCTCGTGTGTGTATATATATTTAATTGTGTGTGTATATATATATATAATCTTATGCTAGTATGGTTCTTTGTGTGTGTGTGTGTGTGTGTGTGTGTGTGTGTGTTTACACACATACATACAAGGAAGACCCCCCAATGGAATTTATTTATAAAAAATTGTGTATTTATTCTTACATATTTAAACTCCAGTCATCTTCAAAGTACTCTCCTTTTGGTACAATACAATTGAGATGCTTTTTTCTATTGCTCAAAACAGTTTTTGAACTCATCAATTTTGATGTCCGCGCTTCTACGTTTTTTGTTGCACCTCTTCCACATCGGCAAAACGTTTCCCTTTGGAACTTTTTTCTCTAAGGAGACACAAAAAAGTTGCTCAGGATGAGGACGGGTGAATAGGGAGGATGGGGCACAGGGGTCATGCTGCTTGCTGAACACTCAGCGTGGTAGGGGCAGGCTATTTGTGTAAATCGCCTATCATAAATGTGCAAATGTATTGAAAGAATCTCCCAAACAAAACTCACTAAAGCCAAACATAGCCTCTCACAACTCTAGCTGGTACACTGATGCTGATGGGTTTCTAGAACCCTGAGCTAGCAGGGGAACTCTTTACTACCAGGGGCATGTCCTTCAAAAAATAATTACGAGTTTTTTTAGGTCCCTCTTCTCTCTCTCTCTCACTCACACACACACACATATCTTCTAAATAATTTGAAAATTATTTAACATAGGTAAGTTATATATACATAAAATCTGAAAATTGTCTTAGATAATTAGCAAATGTTAATAATGTAATAAGGAAACCCACCACTAAATTTCACATCCTTCATTCCTTTCTTTTCCATGATGCATAATCTTATTGCATGCATAATATATTTACACAGCGTGTACCTATGATGTCCTTAACTTAAAAAAAGCAATCATATTGTATGCAATCATTTGGATTATTTTTCAGTTAACATCCTATTGTGGTTATTGATATCATTTGACCAACTTTTTAAAAATTTTATTTCAATTTTATCTTCTTTTTTACACGTTTATGTATATTTCTCTCCCCCCCCCCGCCTTTCTTTAAACAAACATTTCAGCACATATCACATTCATTGAATTCCACTCCTCAAACACATCTCCTATTATGCTGGAATTATCATCCTAGACTTTAAATTTTGTATTAGGTAATATATGTTTTCTCTTTTTCTTTTTTTTTTTAACAATTTTTAAAACGTTTTTAACAAATAATAAAATTACTTTTAAAATATCATCTATTTCTTGCAACATCTCCTAAGATTTATTTGTTTTCTTTTCTAAATACTTTATCCAAACTGCTCCCTGCATGGGGCTTTGTCAAAGATTCAGAGGCTTTGTAAGATAAAAATTACCATTTCCTCACATTTAAACAACAGCTAGCTAAATATCAGATTTAGGTCCTAAATTCTTTTAATACTTTAAAAAACAGTCCTCCACTGTATTCTTGCATCCAAAGTTGCAGCTGAAAAATCTTATTAATCTTGTTTCTTTGATATGATCTATTTACCCCTATTCACTTGCTTTTAATTCAATTAATATTTACTAAATGCCTGCTATATGTGATACACAAAGTTAGACACTGGGGTACAGAAGCACACAAGAGAGGCTATATTGCTAAATTCTTGGAGGTTGCCCTCTAGTGACATGAATACATGCAAGAATATGTTTTTATGGCCAGTCTTAAAGGATACATTGCCTTCTATCATCCTCTTAAAGATTCAGTGCTTAGAATCTCTACTCCTATACTGTTCACCATATATCATTTCACCTGATTTGCTACTTTCAGATCTAAGTTCCCTCTATAACAAAATTAGCCTGGCCTGAAGTGATTTAAAATTCACTTGGCTTACCTAAACTAGATTCAGTTTTCTCATTGGTGCCGAAAAGTAAATTCATATACAGGTTGATTTTACATAAGGAGAATCACAATCAGGGTGGTGGTGGTTGCAGTGGAAGTGCTGTATTCAACTTCGTACTGCTACCCTGAATTAAGAAACGTCGAAAAGGCACAAATATTGTTATGCTTCATAATGCTGTTTTTCTTTTTCTAGGTAAGTAAAATTAGGCTTTGTGACTGGGAAGAAGCTATGTGCAGCTTAGGGAAAATTATGAAGCAGAAGGAAATGGAATGAACAAAAGATAAATATTCAAAATATAATCTTGCCCTGGATGTCTCAAATGTACTAAATCCTCTATGAATTGTATTTCTTTCCATAAAACCAGGATACGATAATAGGCAAATCTATGTGCATGTGCTTCATTAGCATACCTTTCCAGATAAATTGCAACAAGGCTTAGCCACAGATGCACAGAAGGCAAAAGAAAATGGAGCCAGGGAGAAAAGAGGGATGACAGTTTGGATTTATTAGGGCAACCTTCATATCTTTGGCAACTATGTGGACTTTATTTTTAATGAAATAACACAATTCAATATATATCTTCTTACAGAACATCATTAATAAAATACTACAGTTCTGGGCCTTCTGGGAACTCAAACATGATAGCAGCAGATAATTGCCTTTGAGAGGAATATCAACAAGCATGAAATCCTTTTTTTTGGAACGAAGTTAGACTTTAATATTGGAAACCTTGCTTATAACACAACATTGATGACTTATATCCCTCTGCCTGCCTGAGGATCACCTGTTAGTGAAGATTTGATGAGGTATAGTGTCCTTCTCCTTTAAAGGGGAAGGATACAAGTGTTCTTACAAATGCCAGGAACTGTCCATGTTTATCCTGCAAAATCTAGCTGTGCCCTTTGACACCGATGTGCACATGAGAGAGGCAAGCTTTCTTGTTATCGCCTTTGTTTACTACTAAGACACTAACTGCCTGAGATACCGAGACTCCTATCTCGCGTGTGTGTGTGAGTGTGTGTGTGTGTGTTTGCTTCATTTGTCTCTGCTTTTTGTTTCCCTAAAATGCACATATCCTCGTTCTACTCACAGCAATTGAAAAAATACATTTTAGATAATTACTATGAAAACTCAGACAATATAAAATCCAGTGAATTTTTCTAAAGACGAAGGAAATTTTTTATAAATCTATATCATTTCAATAGAACAGGGTAAATAAATTTTAAAAAGATACCACAATATCTTCAACTAATAAAGAGTAAATATTTTAATCATCTTTGGGAGCAATCATAGCTGGTCACTTCAATTAACAGAGCGGTATTTTGTGTGGCATATGAGAATTTCAGTCTCACAATCTTCAATAGGGCACTTATTTTATTTTATTTTATTTTATTTGATTTTATGTTTATTTTTTGAGTTGGAGTCTCACTCTGTCGCCCCGACTGGAGTGCAGTGGCACGCTCCCGGCCACCGCAGCCTCGACCTGCTGGGCTCCGGCAATCCTTCCGCCTCAGCCTTCCAAGTAGCTTGAACTACAGGTGCGCACTACCACGCCCGGCTAATTTTTTTGATTTATTGGTAGAGATGAGGTCTCACCTGCCCAGGCGGGTCTCCAACCGCGAGCTCAGGCAATCCACTCACCTCAGCCTCCCAAAGCGCGGGATTACAGGCTGAGCCACCGAGCCTGGCTGGCAATTCTAATTTTAAAAACAAACTATTCTAGATAGGTTTTTTATAAATTAGGCAGGGATTTCTTAGAATAAATCATGAACATAAATATGTAAAAAAAATTCTTACGAAAATAATTACTTTGATTTCAACAAGATAAAAGGAAACATGAATGATTTACATTTTATATGAGAATAAGAAGGATACCAAGCAAGTTTTTAAAAATCTATTCTATAGCCGAGCTCGGTGGCTCAGCCTGTAATCCCGTGCCTTTGGGAGGCTGAGGTGAATCGATTGCCTGAGCCCGCGGGTTCGAGACCCGCCTGGGCAGGCGAGACCTCATCTCTACAATAAATTAAAAAAAAAATGAGCCGGGCGTGGTAGCGCGCGCCTGTAATTCCGGTTACTCGGAACGCTGAGGTGGAAGACTCACCGGAGCCCAGCAAGTCGAGGCTGCGGTGGCCGGGAGTGGCCACTGCACTCCAGTCTGGGTGACAGAGTGAGACTCCAACTGCAAGAAAAAAAAAATCTATTCTATTATAGAGATGTGGGGTACAAGTAAGGATTAACTATACAAGTAGGCTGCATAAGGTGAAGTTTGGGTCTCCAACTGGCCCTTGCTTCCTGTGGTAAAGGTCCAGGTACCCTTTGTGTTGTTATGTGCCCTCCCACAATTCCTCTTTCCCTTGACAGTGTCCAGCGACTGCCAACCATTTGCTTGTGCTAATGTGATTAATGTTCAGGTTCCATGTATGAGTGAGAATATGTGTATTTAGTTTTGTTTCTGTGATATTTCACTAAGTATGATGGTCTCCAGCTCCATCAAACTTGCTGCAAAGTCCATGATTTTCTTCTTCTTTATTGCTGTGTAATATGCCATCATGTATGTGTACCATATTTTCTTTATCCAGTCCACTGGATTAAAAGCAACCCAAGAAATTAGGTAGTAGGATTGGTTCCATGTTTTTGCTATTGTGAATAGTGTGGCATAAACATGTGTGTGCAAGAAGTTTTTTAAAAGAACTTATGTTCCTTTGGTATATTCCCAGGTGAGGAATTGTTGGATTGTATAGAAGGTAAATTTTTAGTTCTTTTAGGAATCGTCACACTGCTTTCCATAGAGGCTGAACTAGCTTGCACTCCCACCATTAGTGTAGGAGTATTCCCTTTTCTATGCACCTGCGCCGGCCAGCATCTGTTGTTTCTTGATTATTAATAATGGTCATCCTTATTGAAGTTACGTAGTAGCTCACTGGAGTTTTGATTTGCATTTCTCTGATGGTTAGTGAGGCTGAACATTTTTTCATGTATCTGTTGGCTGTTTGTATGTCTTCTTTTGAAAAGCGTCTATTCATGTCCTTTGCCCACTTTTTAATGGAGTTGCTTGTTTTATTTTCCTTTCACTTTGTTTGAGTTCCTTAGACCCTAGATGCTAGGCCTTTGTCAGATACATAATTAGCATTTTTCCCCCATTCTGGGATTGTCTTCTCGCTCTCTTGATGATTTCTTTTACCGCGCAAAAGTTTTCAGTTTGATGAGGTCTTGCATGTCTATCTTATCTTTTATGGCATACATTTTTGCAGGTTTAGTCAAGAATTCGTTGCCTACTGTGATGTGCATAAGGGTGTTTTCTACGTTTTCTTCTAAGATCTTTACAGTTTGAGGCTTTATATTTAGGTCTCTGGTCCATTTAGAGTTGAATTTTGTATATGGTGATAGGAGAGGGTCCTGATTCATTCTTCTTCATGTGGTAAGCCAGTTTTGCCCACACCGTTTGCTAAATATGGTCTTTCCCCAGTGATTGTTATTGGTAACTCTGTCAAAGATGCGTGGTGCATTAAGTCCATTTATGTTCAGATTGTTGAAATGTGAGAGTTTATCTCTGTCATAGAACACTTAGGGATTTGCTTTGTTTCCTTTTGATTTTTGTAGTTATATACACATGTATTTTCATTTTTTGAGTGCTCTATATGCTCTGCTCTGTTAACTCTGTGCTTGCCTGTACAGTTGTGATGCTTATGATTATTTTCTTTTTTTGTTTGTTTTCTCTTCCTGTGTTCAACACCTTCTTAAGCATCTCCTGAAGGGCTATCCACTTAAGGATTGGATGCCTGGGAATGATTTTTAGTTCCCCATCAGTGATGAAGCTTAGTTGGTTGGGTAAGAAATTCTTCACTGGAATTGTTTATCTTTAAGAACATTAAAAAATGAACTCCAATCCATTCTGGCTTTCTAGTGTTTCTGCACATAAATGTGGAGTGATTCTGATGGGTTTTACCCAGAATGTAGTCTAACCTTTTTCTTGCATTGTTTTTAGGATTTTTTTTCTTTCATGCTTATTTTGTGGGGTTGAATTATTTTGTGCCTTGAAGATGGTCTTCTCATATGATACCTTGCAGGGGTTATCTGAATCTCTTGTGCTTTGGTGGTTATCTCTCTAGCTAGATGAGGGAAGTTTTTTTGAATTACCTCACGGAATGCTTATTCCATAATGTTTTCTGTTTCCCTTTCTGCTTCAGGGTTACAAATCAGGTGTAGATTTGGTAGTCTCACATCTCTCAGGGGTTTTCTTGCTTCTTCTTTTTAAGGTTTTGTTTTATGTTTTTGACAGTTTGGGTTAATTCCATATTTTGGTCTTCAAGCTCTGAGATTCTGTGCTCTGCCTAGTTGACCTTAGTATCCATGCTTGTTAATGTGTTCTTGATTTCCAGGATGAAGTTGTTTTTTTTTTTCTTTATTTCAGAATGGACTTTTTTTTTTTTAATTGACCACCTCCGCTTTTATTTCCTGTACAACTTCAGTGAGTTTTGCTTCTGATTTCTCTTGGTTCCTGTTCACTTTTGCCATCCATTCTCTGATTTCTGTAGCTATCATCTGGGGCAGGTCATTCTGGGATGCTTCCATTGTTTGTGCTCTGATAGCTGCTTTTTCAGGCACTGTCTCTCTAAGACTCTGATGGCTGGGCTCAGTGGCTCAGCCTGTAATCCCAGCGCTTTGGGAGGCCAAGGTGAGTGGATTGCCTGAGCCCATGGGTTCGAGACCCACTTGAGCAACTTGGTGAGACCTCATCTCTACAATAAAATTAAAAAAAAAATTAACTGGGTGTGGTAGTGCTTGACTGTAGTTTCAGCTACTTGGAAGGCTGAGGCGAAAGGAACATCAGAGCCCAGTAGGTCGAGGCTGAGGTGGCTGGGAGCGTGCCACAGCACTCCAGTCTGGGCAACAGACTGAGACTCCAACTCAAAAAAAAAAAAAAGTCTGATGGTTGCCTGTTAACCAAGTTTGGAGTCCACAGTGTAGCTAAACATTTTAAGTTAAGTATTGAATATATAGCAAGAATGTTTGGAATTGTGTTAGGAATAAACATTGTGTTAGGAATGAAGAATTATGATATAATAAAAATTGTGTACATAATTCAGGTTCCTAATTTAAGCAATAGAATGTGCCCATCACCACTTAGACCTTCATGGACTCTAATGATATCAACCACTACTATTCCCCACCAAAGGTATACAACAAATTTGGGATTCTATCATTTCCTCATTGTTCTTTATAATTTACTATACTAGTTAATAACCTAAAACATTCTATTTTGCATGTTTTTACCACCACTATAAAATGCATCTATGTAACTCAAAACTATTTGTACCCTTGTAAAGCTATGAACAATTTTAAAAAAGCAAAAATGAATCCTACTTTGTTTTTAAAGTTAGTGTAACCAGATTTGCTTTTTGTCTCTCTGTATCATATTCCATGATATAATCATGTTGTTTTATGCAACTGTAGTTTATTCATTTTCATTAATGCATATAACAGCCCATTATGTGAATACATCATATTTTCCCCTTTTGTTTAACTGTTGATAGACATTTGGGATTTTTCCATAATTTTCTGTTGTAAACATTGCTGCTGTTAACATCTGTGCATTTTTCTCCTTGTTCTGATGTCATGGACACCTAAGTAAAACCTTCCCTTAGGTTTAGAGCTAGAAGCAGAATTGCTGAACCATAGGGTATGCATATGTTCAACTTTACTATAATATGTCAATTTGTTTCCCAAATCTGTTTATTTGAACCACATACTTTTTATAATTTTGTGTGTTCCACGTCTCTGCCAAAACTTGATATTATAAGACGTTTTACTTTTGCCAATCCTGTATCTCACTCTTGATTGTAATGTGTATCTTTCTGGTTATTAAAGAGGTTGACAACACACAGTTTCTCATTTGTGACATGTTCTTTTAAGGTACTTTGTCGTGTATTGTGCTTTTTAAAAAAATTATAAGCTCATATATCTTGAAGGTTTATCTACGGACATTCTTTGCTGCTTGGGTCAAATGTGAATTCAACCAGATATAAACCACAATTTTCCTGCCATGATTTAGAAACTTTCCCAAACTGCAGCAACTATAAACTACACATTTGACTTGAAGCTTCATTTAGATCCACCAAGTAGAATAAATTAGGCTGCAAAACCATACATGAGAGCCCATTATATCCTAAGATTCCTGGGAATGTCTCCTTTTGACTCTCATCTTAGACCAGCCTTGGGTGATTTTTATTTAAAGTTATTATGTTACTATAACAATAAAAAAGATTAAGCTGCAAACTATATGAGCTGTTCTTTTAGTCAATATTTATAAAATAATATTTTATACATGCCACTTACCAATCTATCTAAGAAAAGCTACATTATAAAGACAATATAACCTTATTTTTTATCTCCAAATATTATTGTTTTAAAATTTCAGAAATCAGTAACCACAGATTGAAAGCTTGACATCAGATTTTTTTAAGTTTTAACTAGTAAATATCCTTCAACTCTCCTGACCTGGTTAGATTGAATACCACCTTCTATAAAGGTTTGAGAGTTATGTCTTCCATAAAGGTTTGACAGCCATGCCCAAAGACATCATTCCCACTTACAGAGGGCTTCTAGGTCTTACTTTCTGCTTCCTCTCCTAGAGGATTCCACAGTCAGCCCCACTCAGTATGGCATCACCCAGCAGGAAGTCTAGTCATCTTTCTAGAAAATCAACACCTCGGCTTTCCACAGGAAAATCAACAACAAGAACTTTGCCCTTAATAAATGCATCCAGAACTTTGCAATCAGAAAATCCTGAAACTACTTTAAATACAAAAGATATCTGGAATTTTACTGTGCAGCTGAATTATAGTTTTATTTTGAATTATCTATGTGGGATACTTTACACTTCTGATTAGAGAGGAAATAAAGACTTGATTTAGCCCTGATATCATGTACCAACATTCCATGCCTTCTTTTCTCTCGTGGGATCAGGGTTTGGGACACTGTTAAGTTGCTTTGAGTTAATTTTATAAATCATGTTGAAAATATTTTTGTAGTCTTTAATAATGCATGTCTTTTGTAACTGTGCAATTTATTTTCTACTTTTATAGTATCAAACTCAGTTTTTATAGCTCGAAGAACCAATATACCCAAAATGGTTACTAGTTTTTTTGAGTGTATTATCTGCCAGACAATATGTGTTTTGCATACATTTTCTCAAATCCTCACAATTTTTCATGATGGTCCAGTATTGCCCGAGAAGTAAATGCCTAAGCAATATTCTACCTCAGGTCACTGCTTCCACAGTTTCTGCCTTACACTATATAATGTTGCCACACATTGTGAGCAAATAGACTTTTCATTGTTCACATCCAGCAGGTGATACAAAATTAAACTCTTAGCACAAACAGGTTTAGAATTGTTTGGCAAAATAAAGGAAGAACCTTTTACTATGAAATCTTAATCCACATCTATGCATAATGGGTGTTTACCCTGAAGCCTTGCATTATTTATTAATTATCCAGTTAAACCACTTTATGCATCAATTTATCAAATCTGGAATAAAGAACTGGCATAACTGATATTTTTAGCTTTGGTTTTATGAACAGCTTCCATTGCTCTCCTGCTACTAAAATGATGAAATAAATGCACAAAGAGGAAACACGTTTTCTTTGAATGCCACATAAATGAAAGAAAACCACAAAACTTCATAATGGAGTTTATAATCACAGTCCTAGTAGACCTTGATATATATCTATGTCTGATGCCTCCTAAACCTTTTTGTGCACCAGTTTCCTCCCTGTGAAATGGGAACAATACCCATTTGATTTCTCTCACAAAAAAAAAATTATTGAAGACATGAATGCAAATCCATTGGGTTTCTTAAGAGCCAAGAATTGTATAAACAAAAGACATTATTGTCATGTTCTTGTTATTATTCGGTTGTGCTATAAAACATCTCGAATGCAGCGACAGTATGGGGAAAAAAATTGCAATCTAGCACATCACTGAGAAAGCTTTTATCTCTTTTACTTCTCTACCTTAGCAGCATTAGTTTAAAATAAAAGTCTGATATACTTGACAAGTCAGAGAGAACTACTGTTACAGATATAAGAGTAATCTATATGCAGGTACTGATCTAATAACTTATGACTTACAGACATATAAACCCATTAATGCATAGATGCAGGTAATTGTCAGCATAGTTTGAATTCATCTTCACTCTGCCTGCTTATTTGACTTATTAACTTAAATCTAGTTTTATTTTAAATCAACTTTATTTTGGTATAATTTATGTATATTACAATCTACACAGTTTCACTGTGAAATTCAACAAACCAAGACAAATTTATAAATCCAAATAATAACCACCACACTACCACACTCATCAAGATATAGGATATTTTTATCTCATCAGAAAATTTCCTTATGGCCCTTGTCATAGATCCAGTTTTAACTCACTATAAATTAAATCTTTTATGCAAATAGGTAGTCTTATCCTAGGTTCAAATTTTTTTTTTTTTTTTGGAGTTGGAGTCTCACTCTGTCTCCCAGACTGGAGTGCAGTGGCATGCTCCCGGCCACCGCAGCATTGACCTGCTGGGATCCGGCGATCCTTCCACCTCAGCCTTCCAAGTGGCCGGAACTACAGGTGCAAGCTACCACGCCTGGCTGATTTGTTATTTATTGTAGAGATGAGGTCTTGCCAAGTTGCCCAGGCGGGTCTCAAACCCTCAAGCTCAGGAAATCCACTTGCTTTGGCCTCCCAAAGCACTGGGATTACAGGCTGAGCCAGCAAGCCCGGCCAGGTTCAAAATTTTAGTGTCTGGATTTCTGTCCAGGATTGAGTTGGGAATCATCTGTTATTCTGTTATTTATAATTTCCTTACTAAGACCTTTCCTGGCTAAAGGTCTTATCATTCTCTTTTGTTCTTGATTTTCCCCTTTATCCCTTTTTTCACAGTTTGCATTTATGTATAGTGTGTGTGTATGTGTGTGTGTGTGTGTGTGTGTGTGTGTGTGTGTGTGTGTGTGTGTGTGTGTTTATTTAGTCACCTCATCCCCTGGAATTCAGACCTTCCAGAATTAGAAATCATGTTTTTTTTCTATTGCTGGTATGTCCTTAATTAACACCTGCCACTTTCTTATCACATGGAGGTTCTTGATAGTTATTTCTTTCAATCTGACCCCTAAAATACCCAATTCATTTATATAATATTAAGTACCTACTCTAGGTTAGTAGGCTGACTGACTTGTTCAGGGATCTATGGTAAAGAAGAATTCTTAAAAAGGAGATACTATTTCATGTTGAATACACAATTATGTGCTTATACAACAATATCTTGGGTATATCATCATTAGTCAGTTAGAATTTTTTTTTTTTAATTAGAATCCTATTACCAATATGTCTGAGGAAGGGAAGGATACTTTTTGAGGAAAAAAATATAGAAACAACACATTAACACAGGCTTTGGAGTCAGACACTCCTGGGTCCTCTCTGTGCTGTTCACTAGCTGTTTGCCCAGTTAAGAGTCAAGTAACTGCCCTGCGCTATAATTTATACATGAGTAGAGTAGAAATAATTACAGTTGCAGCCTCATGTGAATGATGCTGAGATTGAATGGAAGGGATATGTAGGGCAGAGTTTAAGGTAGGGGAAGGCCCAAGCCCCTTTCAATCAGGCCACACATGCTGACTCAGAAACTACAAGGATTTTAGAAGCTCTGTGCCAGAAATTGGGGACACAGACCAAAAATATTTCTTATTATAGAAGAGTAGTTTAACAAGTTATGTTTTTCAACTATAGGCGTAGGAAATACTACACTGTCCTCTGGGGTAAGGCTGTGAATGGTTTTAAGGGAAAATATATCCTCAGGAACAATCTCCAGTCTCAGGACAACCTTGTCAGAAAGATACTTGATTGATGTGTCTTTCAGAACCAGTCTCTTACAGAAATTAAAACCTTGCCTGAAATGAAACAGCTGGCAAGTAGCTGAGCTAATATTTGAACTTAAGACAATATACTCCGACATTTATTTTCTTTTAATGAGTATTTCTTATTTATCTGTCCTGCATCTACTGTGTAGTTTGTATTCTTTTTTTTTTTTTGAGTTGGAGTCTCACTCTGTCGCCCAGACTGGAGTGCAGTGGCCGCTTCCGGCCACCGCAGCCTCGACCTGCTGGGCTCCGGTGATCCTTCCGCCTCAGCCTTCCGAGTAGCCGGAATTACAGGCGTGCGCTACCACGACCGGCTGATTTTTTATTTATTGTAGAGGCGGGTCTCGAACCCGCGGGCTCAGGCAATCCACTCACCTCAGCCTCCCAAAGGCGCGGGATTACAGGCTGAGCCACCGATCAGGGTTTGTAGTTTGTATTCTATGCCCTGGGGATACAGCAGTGAACAAAGGAAAAGCACTGCCTTCATGGAGATCCAGTTATAGAATATAGACTAAGAAGACCAATATTTGGTAAGCATAATTTCTATTTTCTTAAGTCCTTACTGTACCCTTCAAATTCAGCAACAAAAAATCACATTATTGCCATTTCTCTTTTTAAAATTTTTTTTTATTTTAAGGATGTGGAGTACAATTCAGGGTTAAGTATACAAATGTTCATGATGCAGGTACCCTTGTTGATGAGGTGTGTCCATTATTCCCATTCCATAGACAAGGAAACTGAAGCTGAAAGTGGGTTACTAAGTTTGTAAACTTAACTAAACAGCCAGGACTGAAGCCAGCATTTTCTGACTCAAGAGTTGGTATTTTGTTAATTGCCAAGTCAATGAAAACTTCAAATTTTATCCTTAAAGTAGGAGAGGTGGTGGTCATATTTATATAGTGAACTACAAGACAAAACAAAACATTTATCTCTTAAGATGGGGGTGAGGTGAGGTTGGTGACAAAAGTAGTTAAATATTTATAGAGTAGAATGCAGGGCAAGACCAGTTGTCAGATGCTGACATCAGGCCTGACCATGTGTAAGATATCAGTCTGACTTCCAGCTTCCAGCAACTCCGTCTCTCTGCTTGATGGTTTTCTTTAGAGTTTGCTCTGCCCCAGTATAGCAGGGCAGGCCAAAGATGCTAGAGAATTAACATTCATTTCCCTTTCTCAAGCAACCATCAAGTAAGGACTAATGGAAGTTTGTATATAAGTGCCCTTTGCCCCTAGCTAGGATAACTCTGAGGAAAAAGATTCTATGCTGGCTGCTAATGGATCCAAGCAGGATTCAGCTCCAGTTACTGAGAGTAATAAATTGTTTAACGACTTCTACTGTCTTCTTTTTTCCCCTTGACTCCTTCCCCTATCAACACTTATTGAAATTAACTCCTGAATAAAATCTCTATAGTATAATCCTTGCACCAGAGTCTCTGTGGGAAACCAAGACTAAGACACCAATTATTTAGCCCAAGTAATGGTGCCCAGTCAGTAGTCTTGGAATTCATGGGTCAGTATCAAAACCATATATGGTATATCCAAAAATCTCTTGTCATCTCTGCATACAGACCATGAATGACAGTGTGCTGGGACTTTTTCTGTTTGAGAAATTCACTGTCTGTTCTGTCTAATTCTGAATGTTGTCAGGAATATGAAATGCAGCTATCAAATGGGGATTGTTTCCCCCATTACCCAGGCAGAATCATATCACAGTGAAGAGAGACTTCTCCTTCTTTCTCTATCACTTGCCCTACCAATGTTATCTCTCTCCTTTGCCCCTTCCTGCCTTCCTCCTTTTCCTCTTCCCTCACATTCTTTCTTCCTTCCTTCCTTCCTTCTTTCCTTCCTTGCTTCCTACAGTAAAGATAATCTTATCCAATTTATAGCCTTTATAAATGAAGAAATTTATTTAGTTAAGAAGGTAGGAAGATACAAGATAGCTGATTTAACCTTTTCTCCTTTGATGTCTTTTGTGTTTTAAATCTCTCAGAAGATTTACGAGGGTAGCTAGAGGTACCAAGTAAGAAAAAAATTATTAGTATTGAGCTGTACCTAGAGCTCCTTTTTATTACCCAATGCTATCCACATAAATTCTTATTAAGAAAGAAAAGCCTCCGTGAAAGAAATAATCCATTTCATTTTCCAAATAAACATAGTGTAGCTAACAGAAAGAACAGAATTAACAGTAGAATTCCCAGCCCAAACCAATTGTCATTTCCTTCTTTACTAAAAGGAACACAAGTAGAGAGTGTATTAATTTCATTACAAGGTCAAAGAACTAAACTCACTCCATCTTTTTGTATTTAACTCCCATTTGACAGAAGGCCACTGCCATCTCATTCATTAGCTTATCAGAACTCAGTCACTCAACTTGGCACTTGAGAGTAGACCTTAAACCTTCTTATTTTAGAAAAACACATAGAATAATTGGCATAGGAGACAAAACTAACATGCGGTTCATAAGAGGCCAGTGCCAGTCCACCATTAAAACTGGTAACTGTTCACATTTGCAATAAACAAATGAAAACCCTTTCATTCTATTCCTTGAAGTGAGCTCTATGATAATAAAGTAAAATGGGTATAGTATGTGCTTATAAGAAACAAAGAAGATAATGCAAGTAAAAAAATGTAATTAATTTATTAATGAAAACTTTCATCAGTTAAATTCATGGCAAGGTGTGCTGGAAAATGTCAATTTATTGTGATATTATTCAAATACTGGCACTCTCTTTCTTTTTCAATGCCAACATAATAGAAGTTTAGAAGAAAAAATGTATTCATTGCCAAGAAGATGAATACTGTTGCATATGGTATATTTCAAAAACACTTCAACTATGATATTAAAGCAAAGATAAGGAAGCAAAACCTAAAAGAACAAAAGTGGTATAAAATTCTGGTCATTGTTGCTCAAAGTGGAAAGCCTGGTCTCCTAGGTATACACTAGTATAGCAGGAGATACAGCAAGTTCACAAACAAAGCTGGTACATGACCTGAAATATCAATTTCATTCAGTGGTAGATGATTTAAAGTACTATTTATATGTTTAAACAAATAAAGATATAGTGTAAAGTTGAATGTAAAATTTTAATAATGTCTTTAAATAAAATCTTTGTATGCAGATAAATTTTATAATTACAGTTGGTGTCTTTTGACTGCTGCCCAGACCTCTGCAGGGCAAGTCATATTTCTTTGACATTATGGATACTTTTTTGGAAAAGTACTTATTGAACTTGATTATTGGTGACTACAGAAATTTTAGCAATCTTTTTCTCTTTGCATGTAAGAAATTAATATTAGATCTTAAATCTGGACCTTTGGTCTTCAATATTTAGATTTGTTTAGTAAAGCCAGAAATATGCCTTACAGCAGATTTCTATTCATTTGTCCCAGGTTAAAAAAAAATGTTAGCCGGGCTTGGTGGTTCAGCCTGTAATCCCACGCCTTTGGGAGGCTGAGGTGAGTGGATTGCCTGAACCCGCGGGTTTGAGACCCGCCTGGGCAGCGAGGCCTCATCTCTACAGTAAATCAAAAATCTGCCGGGCGTGGTAGCATACGTGGTAGTGCATGCCTGTAATTCCGGCTACTCGGAAGGTTGAGGCGGAAGGATCACTGGAGCCCAGGAGACCAGGCTGCGGTGGCCGGGACCAGCCACTGCACTCCAGTCTGGGCGACCGAGTGAGAGTCCAACTCAAAAAAAAAAAAAAGTTAAAAATTGAAGTGTCCATTAGGCAAAAGGAGACTAGGGAAAGTGTCAGTTAACTACTTTAATTCACATTGAACTTCGGGCAGCAGGAAACTTAGGATCCCATCCAACTAGTTATGTGGCACTTCACTTCAAGGACTCCACCTCTTCTCTGCAAAATGTGCTAAATTGACTATTTACTTAACAAACACTTACCTGTTCAAGTAAGCATTAGAACAGGTGCCAAACGTTGTTCTGAGTACTTTTTATGTATTGACTCATTTAATATTTATGACAAAAGTCTGAGTTATAAGTACCATGAATAATATGCAAAATAAATTTGTGTAAGAAAATAGAGAAGATGGGACTATTTTAGATAGTCTAATCAGGATATTTTATTTAATATTTTATGTGTTATATCTGGAGTTGACTATTTTGAACAGAAAGTCGCATTTGAGAAATCCTGACTAAGCTAAAGAGTTATCCATACAATTATCTGGGAGAATGCTATTTCAGGCAGATAGACCAGCAAGTGCTCTGAGATGGTGCTTGAGAACCAGCAAGTGGCCTGTTTCCTAAAGAGATGCTAGTACAGAGATGAGGAGTGGGAAGTGAAATCAGAGAGGAAAAGAGTTTAGGTTTATTCAATATTTGATTGAAAATCATACTGATTCACCATCCTTCAGGCTCATTTTGAAGGTATTTTCCTAATCTAGCCTACTTCATTACCTTATCATAAAAAGAATTTATAGCTACAAATGATTGTAGGCTTTTAACAATGCCCTGGGTTCATCAACTTTGCATATACGTTCTCCTCAGGAATGTTGTCTGTCCAGTAACTCATTAGTGTTTTCTTTTTCAAAATCCTAGACTCAGTTTTCTTAGAACAGTTGTATCATTTGGCATGCAATGAATCTTCATAATATGTATAACTCTTACTAACTATGATAAAAGTGGCAGCAAAAGCAGAATAACATCCATAACCCACAAGATCTTCTAAGAAGGATAAGATCTCTTAAAGAATAAAAACTTTATTTCTAATTTATTTATACATTTACATAAAATTGTATATATTTATTGTATACAACAAGATGTTTTGAAGTAGATATACCTTGTGATATGAGCAAATCTAGCTAATTATCAAATGCATTATCTCACATAGTTTTTTTTTTGTGATGAAAAGTGAGAACACAACATCCACACTCGGCATTCTACAAGAATGCATTTTGTTGGCATTACCTACAGACACCATGCTGTATAATCTCTGGAACTTATTCTTCCTATATAACTGTAAATATATATTGTTTCACTAGCATCTCTAGACCCTGTGATCTTTGTAACCCTTCATATCATATAGTGCTTTTACAAATATACTCTAAGAGTTTGTAATAAATATTATTTACATTGAGTAGCAAAGATCATAAATTTATAATAAAAAATATTGTTGGAGTTAAATTTACATGTTTAAGGAATGCCACCACAAATGCCAGGTTGAGGGCTGAGACAGAAAAGATCAGTGTGTTGATTATCTACAGAGACTGATCGGTAACCAAACAGAGAATATTTGCATAGCCCATGGAATATGAAGGTTATATGAAGACTATTTACTCTATGGTGGATCACAGGATAGATGATATATGCAGAGCCTGTATTATCTAGCATGTGCCTAGGCATAGAAGATGTGGAATGAATGGGTTAATTTTATTAGCTGCAAATAGCTCATAGTAATTTAATATTTAAATCAATGCATTTTACCTTCTAGCACAAGTTCAGGAGAAATCCCTTCTGTAATCTAGTTATGAATGAATCTTTCTACATCATTTTCTTTCTTTGGTTCTATTTTCCATAAATCTTATTTATATAAATTGTTTAGAGGAAAAAATGATTTAGATACAGTTTGGCAAAAATGTAAAATAAGGTGATTTATGAACAAGGATTAAAATCTTTTCAGAAAAGAGCTGGGCAATAAAGATAAGGAGAAAACGGAGTGTTTTGAATATGCAGTTGGGGGCCAACAGAGTTGTATAAAGCCTCATAGCATGCTGAGAAGTAGAACTCCAGACTAGAGAAATCCATACTAGATGAATAGAAATGCAGTGTGAGAACATGTAAGAAGGTGAGTAAGGACCAGATTGAGAGAGAGAAGACCAAAGAAGAGAATATCCAACTTGTAAAGTTTCTTACTTCAATAACTTGGGTATTTCTTTCTATTTTATTGATTTATGAAATTTCATTTTTGAAGTATAACATGCAAATGGTGTCTAGTGATTGGCTAAGTATCTCAAGGCCTGCCATTTAACCTTCTTACCTCTTAAATTAAAATTCCCTGAGTGGCAAAATTCAAGGAGAATCTACTTCTACTTCACCTCTTACAGTCACAGTCTTGTATTCAAAGTAGGTATTCAAACACAGGTATATTCCCGCCTTTGTAGAACAAAGGGGATAATATTATTCAAAGGCATTTTCCCAAGTTTGGAGAGATTGGCAGCATCTCTTCACCTCCTTTATCACCTGCAGGATCAGCACCTTCAGGTATCCTATCAGAAGAGAACCTCTACCAAAGAAATGCTACCAGTACAAGATCCCAAACAATCACTAAATATTCATTCTTCTACAGCTATGAGGGACCTGATGTGATGGTCACATAGACTAGCCAATCTTGTTTGGGACTTAGGCAAAGACAGCAAAAGTCTTAGAGCTTGCATAGCTTTTGACCCGAGTGAAATTGTACCAACCTATCCTAGAGAAATAATAATAAATATACACATAAATATTTAGGTCATGGCATTAATTATGAGAGTGAAACCAGAAAGTATGTAAATACTGACAGAGGTAAACTGGCTAAATAAATTATGACCTGCTTATAGACTTACATTATGAAATATTACACAGTTAATAAATGAAAAAAAGCCAATAACTGTTAAAAACAATGACGAATGGAACCATGGAGGAAATATGATCAGAAAATTCATTAAAGAAGAAGTACAAATAACCAGAAAACATAAATAAGATGTTCAGCCTCAGAATAATCCAAGAAATGCAAATTTAAACAATGAAACAACCATCTTCCACTCAATATTAAATATTATAGGGTAATATTTCCTGTAAGAAATTTTTCTGATTAGAGCTGGCATAGAGTATTAGGAAGAGTTCTCAAAAAGGCAGAGTCCTGAATTATGTTAATGATTATGTTAAATTGAGAGATTTGATTTATGGATGCTTAACATTCATTCTATTTTCAGAATTCTTTTCTTTTAATTTTAAAGATGTGCGGTATAATTCAGGGATAGGTATATAAGTGGTTATCATACAGGTGAAGTTTGGGTGTCCCATTGGTACTCACTTTCCCTGGTTTAGGATCAGGTACCCTTAAAGAAATGCCCATTAGAAGCATATTGAAGGCATCTGCTGAAGAATAAATATAAGTAATGAGTTAACTAATACCATACTTGAATTAGAACTTAGTTTATAATTAAAACAAGTAGTCTATGACCCAACAAAAGCAGCCAGTTTAATTTTGCAGCATTATTTTCTTGGAATCAAGAAATAGTGCTTGGACTGTCCATAAGGACACAATGCAGCTGACCACAGAATTCAATGAGAATGGCTAAAACAAATATGGTGGCTCTATTGTGACCCTTTGGCACTTGAGAGACAACTCCAAGATACAATCATATCTTTGAACTACAGCCTATTTTGTGAAAAGAATCCATTTATTTGGAATCAGAAGACCTGGATCCAAGTGCCAGCTCTGTCTCTTATCATCTGTTGGAGCTTACACAACTCATGCATTTTCCTAAATTTCATTTCCAGTGGTTTGCAGGAATTGGCTCATACTGGCTCATGAGAGCAATTATGAACATCTCTTTCCAGCTCCACCTTCTGTGATGTTATATCAGTAGCTTGAAATTAGGCATGGTAAGTATAATCACATCATGGACACCAGCAAATACTACAAACCAGGACTTCTTCCACTCAAAGAAGCCAGTTGTAAAACATTTACCAGTGCTGCACTGGTTTAAACAAATAGTTGTTGGAGAGTTAAGCACAACATTACTAAGGAATGTAAAGGTCCCTTGTAAAACATAATGTGCATTGTAAGGTATCGTTAAAATATAATTCTCTGCATAGTGGTTTGATTGCTCAAAACTTGAACAAATAATTTTTAAAGGCACCCCATGCTGCTAATGAACAAAGAAGAATTGAGAGAGAAGAATAATTAATGAGGGCTGAAGTAGGCTTTCTAGAACTTAACTCTTTATGTAGGAAAGGAAAACATTAACAAAGGATAAAAATTAAGAAAGCAACCCAAATAAGACATAGGATGCATATAAGGAGTTCTGAAAACTAAATTAACCCAACATATGAGGATACTTGAATGTTAGGCAAAACTGCAAATACTCTGAAATGTACAATTTTTTTTTGATTTATGAAATCATCAAGTTGTCAAAAAACAATGAGTGAGTAAAATTCATCATCAATGATTGTATAATTTTTTTTTACCATGAACAATCTTACCAGCAGAACCTTCCATTTCTTTCCTCCTATTCACCCTGCCCCCTCCTTCTCTTCCCTCTCTCTCCTCTTTCCTTCCCTCTTCTTTTCTCCTTAGTTCTTTGCTTTCCATCACTCTGCACTCCAGTACATCATCTCTGTTTATACCAGAGTAATCTTGATAAAGGTCCTTTTATAAGGCACACATCTAATATAATGTACACACAATGAGAGCCAGGACTTATCCAACTATATCCCAGGCTATCTTTCCCATTGCATTTTTTCTTCCTTCTGCAACAATGAGCGCTCAGTTTCAGCAACATATCAAGAAGATGTCTTACTCTTTCAACATTTTCACTGAAAAGAAGGAGGAATGCATAGAAGAAAAAGCAAGTCTTCGGTAAAAATTCACATCTGGTCTCTACCACTTGGCAATTGTACTCTAAAGGGCAAGTTACTAGATTTTTCAATGCCTCAGATTCTTGATGTATAAAATAATTATACATTAGGGTTTTTGTGAAAAATAAATGAGATAACACATGTGAACTGTCATTAAGAAAATCTTGATAGTTTGTTAACTTTAGTAATGATGAAGGTGGTAATAATGGTGCCGGATATATCCTATTTGCCTCTCCATATCTTTCTTGCTTTGTCCCCATTGACTCTCAATTCCAGGAGGCCAAACTTCATGGACTCAATCAATGGATTCTTTTCTTCTGGTTTCTGGTTGGAGCAGTCCAAAGGGAAGTTCTTGTAGGAGATAGGATGGGGAGAGGATAGGGAACTTTGGAGTATTTATTCCCAATGCTCCCTCCCTGTTCCTCTGCAGAATGACATAGGTTGCAGCACTCTATCAAATAATGGCCACAGCTACTCTTCAGGTTCTGACAGCTTGCTCTGCTTGCTTTTTCTGTCTTAGGGATGGTAACATATCATTGGAATGCCATCTATACTGCCATGATTCTGACAATGCAGTAATGATGATTGTTGTCTTTGCCTACAATGCCTTTATTTAATCCCTTTTAAACTTATTGAAGTCCTACCCTGACGTCAAAGAATATCTAAAATGCCATTGATATACAGAATTATTGCAAGGCCACCCTCCTCCTTTAAAGAAAAAAAATGGCTTTAACTTATCTTGGACTCCCAAAATAATATGCATGAAAAGTTAATCTATTTTGGCAAGAAGCAGAGTTTACATAATAGTGATCTGGTTCCTGCTTATAAACTGTGAACCTGTTGGAGATCAGTGACTAGGTCTCACTCAATTTTACACCTTGTAAGCATTTGGCACAGTTATCTGCACATAAAGTGTAAATGTAAAACTTTTTTTTTTTTTTTTTTGAGTTGGAGTCTCACTCTGTCGCCCAGACTGGAGTGCAGTGGCCGCTCCCTGCCACTGCAGCCTCGATCTGCTGGGTTCCAACGAACCTTCCGCCTAGCCTTCCGAGTAGCCGGAATTATAGGTATGTGCTACCACGCCCGGCTGATTTATTGATTTATTGTAGAGATGAGGTCTCGCCAAGTTGCCCAGGCGGGTTTGGAACCCGCGGGCTCAGGCAATCCACTCACCTCAGCCTCCCAAAGCGCGGGATTACAGGCTGAGCCACCGAGCCCAGCTTAAAACTTTTAAAATTAAATCGTTTCTCCTGGCATATTCTCTTTTCTTCTCCCAATTCCCTAATATAGATAATTAATTTAGCCAGAAGAAAGAAGAAGCCAGAAGCTAATCCAACACACCAGAATCTTTTCCCCTTAAACATCGTGTGCTGGGCACATTGGCTCCTGCCTATAATCCCAGCACTTTGGGAGGTTAAGATAGGAGGATTGCTTGAGCCCAGGAGTTCAAGACCATCCTGGGCAACAGAATGAGACGTTATCTCTACAAAAAGTGGGGGGGGGGGGTGGAGAGTGGGAGGGAAGGGAAGGAAAAAAATTAGCCAGGAATTGTGGTGCATGCCTGTAGTACCAGCTCTTGAGGGGATTTAAGGCAGAAGTGTCATCTGAGCCTAGGAATTTGAGGATGGGGTGAGCCCTGATCATGTCAATGCACTCCATCCTAGGTGACAAAGTAAGACCCCAACTCAAAAAAAGCCAAGTGAAAGTGGGTCACACTCATGTATAAATACCTTTTTTTTTTCTAATACACATTAATAATTTTTGCCCAGCAGATCTCTAAAAAATGCATCCATATAACTCACTTTCTTACAAAATGCCTTTTTTCTTTTCTTTTTTTAAATGTTAGCCCATGCTCATAACTAAGTTTTCTTTCATTGTTTATTCTCCTACCCACTTTTGGTATTAAAAAAACAATATGTTGCATTTTTTTATACCAGTTGAATCTATATGTTTTCCAAATGTTTTGTGATAGAAATTTAAAGGAAAATAAAATCAGTCACTAATTTATTAACTTAATTTTTTTTCTCTTTAAAAAAATTATTAATCCTAATAGGTACTCTATTTCAAGTATTTTAAAACTAGAGTCTCCTAGATTTTCTTTTCTCTAAATAGTGTTATTGAGAAGAATATTATAAGGTCAGAAACAAATTCTACAATGGGTTATTTTCCATTTATTTATCAATAAAATGTACATAATTATATTCATTTTTTTAAAAAAAGAATATGAAATATGAGAGCCAATAACACTACTATGCTTAATTATTTCAAGTTTGGCTGTTGAGATGCTAAATGTTGCCCTCTCGCGATATATAATTTGAAGGCATCTGATTCTCTTGAAATACTTCGGGACACTTAACACCATTTGAGCACTTGCATTCAGGCTACATTTTGACAGTCAGCCCTTTATTGTAATCTCACTTCATGTAATGGCATTTTTGTGACTTTATGTATGGCAAGACTGAATCATTTTATCCATAAGTGAGCTTCAGTGACCCTGGAAATAGAAAATATTAGCTGCTGAAATGTATAGAAGAACTTAAGTGTTAAAAAGAAGCTGAGCTGCTCCCTACCCTTATTTTTCGGTGTAAAATTCCAAGAGGACAACAACTTTGAGCTTGGCATATGAACATTTGACTGAGGAATTTCATTTGTAGCATGTCAGAAGAGATTAAATTTTCAATCAAATTAAACAAGATGTAACTCGAGGAGAAATGTGCCTTTCTCTTCATAGGAAGAGAGGCATGAAAGGTATCTCTTAAGAACAAATCCCTGCCTAGGAATCTTATGTAGAAGGTGTTGATTAAGTTCACTGATATTTTAGTATTCAATGAGCTTAAAACTTTCAAAGAACACTAATGTGTATTAAAGTAACTTGTATATTTAATTTAAGCTATTTTCTTTGTTATTCTTCCCTGGGCTTTAACAATACTGCATTATTACTCATCACTGTTACATTAATTTGTGTCCTCTTAATTGAAATAGAATTTGATCCTTCGAAAAGAGTGGCTCCTCTAAAACCTCTATCATAGTTAACCTTAAAGCTGAGTCTCTGTGCCTGCCTTCTCAGGGGTTCAGGACCATTGGATGTCTTACTGCCACCTCTAATTCATTTTACCTTATTGTTCCTAATAGAAATTCCTATTCTATCTTACCTTTCCTCCTTTTAAGAATGTTTGGATTTATCTCAATCAGTATTAGCTTTGTAGAATTTACCACATAGTAGAAATATATGCACAGATACATACACATTTGAAAAATAAAAAGATAAAAGTAAAGTCGAATTATTGTATTGTTGTGCTTTTGAAAATTATCCACTACAGTTTTAGAGATGGTTGCTTTTAGAATGCAAGATTTCTTTCTATTGGGTTTCCAGCCATTGGCAGTAGGGCATGTTTAACTTAACTTCTCATTTCCCACTTCCCATCAATATTTAAACCTTCCCAATTTTGTTATATGACTGCTCTTTATATGTCCTCCTTTCATTTTATTTTTTCTTTCATGAACCGTGTATAGATTAAAGCTTATTTCATTCCTTTATTCATTCAACCAAAGAACATTTATTAAATGGTTGGCTATTAGCAAGGCATTGGGGTATTTTAATTCCTAATTATGCCAATAGTTTTTAATTTTCCCCATGGTTCTAGCTCCTTCTTGCAATAACAAGGTGTGCATATCCTTCCATTCTTTTTCTATTTCCTTGTTTTCGAAATTTTCTTGACATATTATTGCCCCTTGGCTATTTTTTAAAGTGTTGCTTTGCCTCCCATGATTACCAAATGTACTTAATCTATATGATCATTTCTAGACAAATATATTGGCTTGCTGTTCCCTTTATGCACCCTCTATTTTTCTCATATCTGAAAAATGAGGCCATATTAATTAATAAAAAACAGGTGAAAGCAAATCTCCTTACTCTGGTGTCACCAGATTATGACTATTTTCTATTTTAGAAGATTTATTTTGACATTTCTTGACAAACATGAAGGCATCTGCAGCATTCCTCAGCTGAATAGTTCTTATTATTTTCTATTTGTTCTTTAAAAAACAAGTTAATTATACAACTATGATAAACACGTTTCCAGATAAAAAGGTATTGTAAAGGGGCTGTTTTAATTCTTTTTTCTCATCAATATTAGTCAGGCTGTCCAGAACTCTGTTAAGTTACACATTTTCAACTATACTGTTTTACTAAAACTTGGCTCCTGAAGTCCATGATGATTCTATAATCTAGACACTCAAAATAACCACAAGCAACAATCTTAATTAATCTCTTCATCTCTGTGTTGGGTACAGTTTACTCAATGAATCTCCAGGTGCCGGGCTAAGTATTATAAACAAGAAGAGATGATATTACTACATTGTTTCTAGGGATATATTTATCCCCCTATTAAACATAAATATGTACACATTTTGATGGTTTATAATGGTGCATAAACTACTTATCAAGATAAGGAAAAAAGGAAAGACACTAAAAAAAAAAAGAAAAGAAAAAATAAAAAGTGAAGAGGGACAGATGAAAGAAAAATAGAGACAAAGAAGGAAAAAATGGTAGAAAAATAAGATAAAGCCAGAGCTAGAGTAAGGTTATAAAATAAGTCACTTACGGTATGAAAAATTAACTTCTTTGTAACTCAGCAAGGCAGAGCTGAAAGGGTAACTACTAATGCGTAAAGGTGCCATTCTAAGGTTATTATTGCTCCTTAATGAATGATACTATTTGGAGTCAAATGATTACACAGAATTAAAGGCAAGGATGCAGGTTTCTCAGTTCACTTAGTTCCTGGTGCCAACATCCTGCTCATCACTGAGGAAAGGTCTCTAAGGCCATAGCACAGCATACAACTTGGAAAAGGAAACTTGGATTTGGTGCCAACACTTGCAGATTTTCCTAAGGGCTCCTGCTAATTTGCAGCAGATAGCAAAACAAGTGTGAAAGTGTGAAATGACACATACTGGAGAGAATGGTAGAAAAGGGAAGAGAGAAAACAGAGAATGGTTCTATTTTAAGAGGATGCTTAATTTCATTATAATCAACTGTTAGCCTTTTCCTTACATTATAGTTACTGAATCACTGTAATGTTCTAAATAAGCTTGTATCTGAGTCTGACCCACAACTCCCCCTGTGAAGCAAGCAGACTGTAAGAGTCACTCTAATGAAGTCTTCTCAGTTGGCATTCTAACAGAACAAAGATGTGTAAAACAATGTACATCCGAAATAGTATACAGAGAGCCCAGTCCTTGATTGGGCACAATAAATCATGAGGTAGTGAGAGTCACAAAAGGAGACAGGGAGGGAGAAGGAGAAAGATAGAAAAGCAAAGCAATCTAGTAATTTTACAACCTTCCTTGAAATTCTCTCCGCAACCCTGTGGTCTATAAAGGGATACAGGGCTGAGGGACTGTTGGGAGAGATCAGCACTTGTCTTTGTCAGTGGATGTCCTGAGTTCAGATATAGTCAGTTACTTATCTCTTTTATATTTCGGTTTTCTCATATCTACAAATATAAAAATTTGCCTCTATATGTTTGCTTCACTGAGCTCACTTTATAAAGCACCAATACATTACATGGCAAATAAGAAAAACGAGAAATATCTCAAGTACTATCACTATTATTCATTGGAATATGGATCAGTAGATTTGAAAAAAGCCTTTAGAGGAGTATTATTTTATTTATACGTAAGCCCGGAGACACTTCCCAACAGTCTTAAAGTCACTCTAACCGGAAGATGGCCTTCTGCTCCCCAGTCCATAGTCCTTCTACATGACAAAGGAGAAAAGCTTGCTGTGAAGTTCCTCAAGAATAAACAATTTAGCCAGGCGCAGTGGCTCAAGTCTGTAATCCCAGCACTTTGGGAGACTGAGGTGAGGGGATTGCCTGAGCCCACGGGTTCGAGAACAGCCTGGGCAACTTGGCAAGATCTCATCTTTACAATAAATAAAAAAATTAGCTGGGCGTGGTATCACATGCCAGGAGTTCCAGCTACTTGGAAGGCTGAGGCAGAAGGATTGCCTGAGCCCAGCAGGTCGACACTAGGGTGGCGTGAGCATTCCACTGCACTCCAGCCTGAATGATGGAGTGAGACTCCAACTCAAAAAAGTAAAAAGAAAAAAGCAAAATCTGCCTCATGGGTGGTAACTGAATTTCTAGCATTTCCTCTAAAAGATTCTATAAACGTTTTTATAAGTAAATTTCATCTGCTTTAATGTCATATCCACTGTATTATCAAATGGCATTAAGAACACAGGACAGGTTTTTAATAATCACCCTCTCCCTCATATCACCTGAAGTTCCACTGGGCACCTGTTAATATTATTTTCATGTAGGCATTTATGTTGAACACAAGGCTAATGTGTTCAAAATTAAAATTTTATGAGATAAGTGAAAAAAATTCACCAGTCACCGATGGTGATTATTTTTTGTGCTTCTGCTTTGATATGATTTGCTTGTCGAACTTCTCACTCAAATGGTACATTTACCTAGAGTTTAGCCATCTCATCTTTCAGAAATGCAAGCCCAAATATTTAATACCCTACTCAGATTCCCTTTTTAAAAGAAGAAATCAGACCCGTTCTATCCATTTCTTATGATAAAATGCACAGGTGTACAGTTTTACAATATTTCATGTTGAACTTTGCTGTGGATAGTGGTGTACTTGAGTCACTTTTATTAAATCTGATGTGGATTTATTGAATAGTATTAAACATTTAAATATATTTCAGTTGAAAATCTCATAAATAATATGCAGATTTTAGGAAGACTTAAACTTTAGATTTCATATAAAATCTGGGTTTTTTTATTACAAAGCTGGCTTAATAGATACACAGGTGTAGAGGTGTGTGAGAGAGATAGTGTGTGTGTATGTATGTATGTATGTATGTATGTGATGTTTCAATATCACTGTAAAGGAAACACATAGTAACCAGTTCACACAGTAATAACTCCCAGGCTGTGACCTGCTGTAGTTGTTACCCTCCTCCTTAATTGGCCACTAGAATCACAGTCGTTACATGCCACAGTGGAAGGAAACTCAGACATCGCCTGGTGCAATATCTCTTTAAACTAATGATGAAATTGAGGCTCAGTGAGATGAAAATCATACATTCATGATAGAGTGATAGAGAGGGGGAGAAAGGAGTTGGAAAGGAGACAGAAGGGAAGGAAGAGAAAGAGGAATAAAGGGGGGTGACAAAGAAAGGAAGAGTTGGAGAGAAGGAAAGAGAGGAGAGAAGGAAGGAAGAATAAGAAGGAAGGAAAGGACAGTAAAGGGAAAAGGAGGAAAGGTGAGGAGGAGAGGAGAGGGTAGAGGAGGAGGGGGTAAGGAAGGGAGAGAAAAAAAAAAGAAAAAGAGACAGGAAGAATGAACAGAAAAGGGGTTGTTATTTAATTCACATTCTTAACATTTATTCTCCAGTTTATTTTATAATTTGTATATAAATAAATTACTAAGCAGATAAACTAGGATTCACATAAACCACTTGAATTTGAACAGTTGTTTTATGGGAGATTTCTGGTAAAACAAATAAATAACAAGTCATTCACATATTAAAATAAAAATCCCAAGGGTCATTAACAGAACCGCACAGGGATATAATAAGAATGCTACCTGCTACCCCAAACAAGTTGAAAGACTGTTGAAACTTTTTGCTCATCTAACAAAGCCAAAATACAATAAAACAAAGCAAAATGAATGCCTGAGCCAAGAGTCCCATGAGATCTCCTATGACTTAAGCCCTGGCATTAATGAGAGCATGAAGCTGCCACTTCGTGACTGCCAATGGCTTGTTATCACAAAGATGAAGACAAGCAAAGTAGAGTAAAGGGAATTTTGCTCTCTATTAGAATCCGTATTTGAAAAATTTAGAACTAACACAATGAGGTGGAAAGGTGTGGTGTGGATGTTTTACTTGCTTTCTAGTGCAACATTAGTTTTGACAATTTACTCTGATGTTTTGCAATTCTGATCATTTTTCTTCTGTTAAAAGTATGAAAAGTCAATTGTCGGGCAACTATTTAAACATTTTTCAAATAATACTTTGCAAATGAGGTAAAAGTGCCTAGCTTCACAGAAGTGAGTTGATGAGAAAAACATTACATTTTCCTACAAATTGCTTTCCCCTTTGTGTCAATATGTATAAACAACCCAAACTGGTTGAGATTCAAGAAGTTGCGAGAAATTCATAGGTGCCCACCTCTGAGGGCTGCTGGCTGCAAAAATGAATTCTCAGGGCAAGCTGCTCATTTCTGAAAATTCTCTTTTTTTCCTTTAAATATGACAGTATATCATTACAAATCAGGTTTTAGGAGAGAGCTTTCTAAACAAACAACAGTATGAATTTTATAACAGGCATATGGAAATGCACTAAGATTAGCTATTTAAAGAACAGGCAACAGCAGAGAAAAATAATATTCAATGATCTACATCGTCCTTTTTTAGGATTTATTTCAAAATCTGTCAAGGATCGAGAGTAATAAAAGAATTTTGTGCTCTTTTTTCCATTTTAAAAAATTGTTGTAAAATTCACATCACACAAAACATACTATAATAACCATTTTCAGGTATATAGTGGTATTATATACAATTATTGTGCAATCATCTCTACATCCATCTCTAGAACTCTTTTCATCTCTTGCAAAACTGAAATACCTTACCCATTAAAAAATAAATCTCCAGTCCCCTTTACCTCAGCCCCTCTTAACCACCTTTCTACTTTCTGTCTTTATCATTGACTACTCCAGGCACCTCATATAAGTAGAATCATACAGTATTTGTCTTCTTGTTATTGGTTTACTTTGTTTAGCACAATGTACTCAAGATTCATCCATATTGCAGCATAATCCATAATCCATATTATGCCCTTCGTTTCTATGGCTGAAAAATATTCCATCATATGTATGTACCACATACACCTTACACATTCACCAGTTAATGGACATATGTGTTGCTTTAGCATTTTATCTACTGTGAATAATGCTTCTAAGAACATGGATGTACAAATACCTCCTCAAGATTCTGCTTCCAGTTTTAGCGGGTTTATATCCTGAAGTGACATTGTTGGATGACATGATAAATTCATTATTAATTTTTTGAGGACTTGCCATACCGTTTTCCATAGTGGCTGTGCCAGTTTACATCCCAATAGGGTGCAAGGATTCAATTTTTTTGTATATCGTTACCAAAACTTGTTATTTTGTTTCTTTGATGGTAGTCTACTGGGTGTGGGGTGGTGCTTCATTGTGGTTTTAATGTGCGTTTCTCTAATTATTTATTTTTCTGGCAATCTTAGCATACTTGATTGTTTACGGACTATGTGTATGTCTTCTTTGAAAATGTCTATTCAAATCCTTTGCCTTGGGAGGTCGGGAAGATGGTGGCCGAGCCAGTTGGACTATGCGAGTCCCCATGTGAGTGAGTGAGTGTATGGAAAATTTTGTGTATGTGCTGGTAAGTGAGTGGGCGTGTGAGTGGCTGACTGAGTGAGGGCTAGGCAGATAGCAGCTAAGGCTCTCCTGGTGCAGTGGCTGGTGCCACAGCTGCTGGGCTGGGACCTTAGCGATGCCCAGGACACAGGAGCTGAGTGCCATTTTCTTTTTCTTTTCTTTTCTTTTTTTTTAAACAACAAACCCTCCCTGGAAAGAAAATGCTGGGAGAGATTGTCTAAGTGGGGGCCCGTGAGCACTAAGTGGTCAGGTTCGTGGTGCAACAGATGGTACTGCAGCTTCTCTGCTTTGTCCCTGGCTCTTCCCAGGTCACAGAAGCCAAGCACCATTATTTTTTTTTGAAAGGACAAAAGTAGTGGGGAGAAAATGTCACCTTAGGCTCTCCCTCACTGGTGCAGCAGGGGAGAGACAGCTGGTTCCTGGCTTTGCCTCGCCACTTCAGCGCCTGGCAGGGCACTGGCAGCAGGGGCTGCAGAGGAAATCCAGAGGCAAAGCCCTATGGAAGAGGACAAGAGAGGCACCCTACCACCATCTTGAAGGTGGGGCAGGAAAGTACTCCAACTTGCTCAACAAGTTTTTAATTTTTAAAAACTTTTTGACTGTTTGTTAGTTCATCTTTTTTTCCAATATATTTCCTTTGTGCATGAATGTGTATGTGATGGTTTGATCTGCTCCCCTCCAAATATTTTTTTCTTTTCTTTTTCTGTTTCTTCTTTTAGTTGTTGTCGTTTTCTGAAAATGTGCTTATGTGAATGATTGAGTGTTCATCTTTCAATTTTGTTGTTGCTGTTGGTTTGTTTTTGCTCTTTTGTTCTTCTGGAGTTCTTAATCTTATTTTTTATAGTTTAATGTGTGTGTCAATATATGTGTGAGGGTTCAACCTGAATTCCATTTTTTCTCCTCCTCCAGTCTTTCTGTTTTACTTCTCTATTCACTTTATACTAGGCATGTGTGTGTGGGTTTAGTCTTCTTGGTTTTTTTGTTGTTGTTGTTGCTGTTGTTTGTTTTGTTTCACTTTGTTGTTATACCAGTTTGTTTTGAGGTATGTGTTTGTCTCAGTGTGTGTTCAATTGTTTTCAGCACTGGTTTTTGTTTTGCATCATCATATAGAGTGGTAGTGGGGAGTGGATCTCAGGAAGTGAACATTGTAATTTGCAAGTAGTTTCTGAATCCTAGGGCCCCATCCCCTACTACCTTATTTGAATTTCAAAAACTACAAGAGACAGTAAAACTTCCCATCCACCATCCTATTTCAAAATAGAACAAATCGAGAGCATGGGTCAGGGAAGAATAGAAGACTGAGCAAATATCAGAAAGGAAAGTCTCTCCAACTGACACTGAATAGCAGAACTAAAGAGAAAAACAAGAGATCTGTCACAAATGAGGAAAAACCAAAGGAAGACTTCAGGCAATTTCAAGTGTAACAAAGACAAAATTCCTGAAAAGTCAGACTTTGGTGCCCAAACAATGGAATTCACCAATGACTGGCCTCAGAATATGACAGAAATTAGGGAAAAGATGGAAAGAGTGAATAAGACTCAAGAAAGACAAGATGCAGCACTGAAAGAACCTGTAACAGAGATTTGGGCAATAAAAAACTTAATGCAGGAAATAAATAACAAGATGACAGGCATGGAAAACAGAATTAATCTAGCTGAAGAAATAATCTCAGAACTTGAAGACCAGAATATAGAATTTACCTGATCTGTAAAAAACATAGAAAGAAGACTCATAAAGAAAGAACAAAGCCTATAAGAGATGTGCGATTATATCAAAAGGCCAAACCTATGCCTGATTGGTATCCCAGAAGAAAAAAGGGAAATGGAGAACAACTTTGGAGCAAGTATTCCAGGAGGTAATCCAAGAAAACTCTCTCCATCTCACCAGAGATGTGACCAACCAAACACAAGAGATACAGAGAACCCCCACAAGACATCAAATAAGAAGACCAACCCCTAGACACATAATAATTCACCTACACAAAGTAGGCACAAAGAAAAAATCCTAAAGGCAGCAAGAGAGAAAGGTCAGATTACCTACCAGGGAAAAGCAATCAGAATAGCAGCAGACCTATTGGCAGAAACACTACAACACTTCAGGACTGGAGCCCTATATTCAAAGTCTCCAAAGACAAACAATTTCAACCAAGAATTTCCTATCCAGCCAAACTCAGCTTCATCAGTGATACAGAATTAAAATCCTTCCCAGACATCCAATCCCTAAGAGATTATGCAGCTTCCAGACCAGCTCTGCAGGAGACACCTAAAAAGGTATCAAGCACAGAAGAAAGAAAAAAAAGATGACCACACACTTCCCAAGAGAACAGCAGAGCACAGAATCAATGGAGAATACAGAGCAACAAGAAACTTGAAAACACACACACACACACATCAACCCCAAAGCCAAAAGAAAACAAGCAAAGAAAAAATTTTATAAGAACCTCATGACAGTGATAAACAATCACATTTCAATAATCAACCTGAATGTGAATGGACTAAGTGCACCACTGAAAAGACACAGAATGGCAAACTGGATAAGTAACCATGGCCCAATTATTTGCTGCATCCGGGAGACTCAACTCACTGCAAGGGATGCACACAGACTCAAATTTAAAGGATGGAAAATGAGTTTCCAGGCAAATGGATCACAAAAGAAGGCAAGAGTTGGAATCTTAATATCAGACAAAACAATCTTTAAGCTATCAAAAATTTAAAAAAATGCAAAAGGACACTACATAATGATAAAAGGTTCAATCCATTAACAAGAAATATCCATCCTAAACATATATGCACTCAACACATGAGCATCAACATTTATAAAGCAACTGCTAAGTAAACTAAAAAAAGATATTGACTCTAACACTATTATAGAAAGGGACTTGAATACCCCACTAATAGCCCTAGATAGATCATTGAGGCAAAAAATCAACAAGGAGATCCAGAACCTAAAGTTGACATGCAGCCAAATGGACATAATAGATACCTACAGATTATGCCACTCAACAACCACAGAATATATATTTTACTCATCATGATATGGAATGAATTTCAAGATCGATCACATCCTTGGCCATAAATCAAGCAAAAAAAAATTTCCTTAAGGTTGAAATCTTGCCATGTACATTATCAGACTACAGTGAAATAAAAATAAATATCAACACCAACAACATTTGCCCAGAGCCCACAAAGACATGGACACTAAACAGCATGATACTGAACAACTACTGGATCAACACTGAAATCAAAGCAGAAATTAAAAGATTCCTGGAAACAAATGAAAATGAATGAACATCTTACCAGTAATACCTCTGGGATGCCATGAAAACAGTTCTAAGAGGGGAATTTATATCTCTATGAGCACACATCAAGAAAATGGAAAGATCACAAGTGGCAAGACTAACAAATCACCCAAGGGAGCTGGAAAGAGAAGACCACCAAAACCCCAACTTTAGAGGAAGAATCCAAATCACCAAAATAAGAGCCCAAATATGGGACATAGAAGACAAAAATATCATAGAAAACACCAACAAAACAAAAAGCTGGTTCTTTGAAAGAATTAACAAGATTGATGGACCCCTAGCCAGAAGGACCAAGACAAAGAGAGAAAAAGCCCAAACAAACACAATCAGAAATACAAAAGATCAAATCACAACTGACCCCAAAGAAATAGAAATGATTATCAGAGATTACTATGTCACCTATATGGAAACAAACCTGACAACCTAAATGAAATGGAGGAATGGAGGACTTTCTGATATCACACAACCTCCACAGGTTTAGACAAGAAGCCACTGAGACACTAAATGACCGATAACAACCCGGGAAATTGACTCTTCATATGAAAACTACCTGCAAAAAAAATGTCCTGGACCAGATGGCTTTCCAGCAGAATTCTACAGAACGTACAAGGAGGAGTTGATACCAATCCTTTTGAAAGTATTCCAGGCTATTGAGAAAGATGGATTCTCCCCAAATCATTTTACGAAGCTAACATCACACTGATACTCAAACCAGGTAAAGATCCAACAAAAAAGGAGAACTACAGGCCAATATCCCTATGAACATAGATGCAAAAGTCCTCAACAAGATTCTAGCAAATCGGATCCAAAAACACATCTCAAAAATCATTCACCAAGACCAAGTAGCCTTCATCCCCAGGATGCAGGGCTGGCTCAAGATTTGCAAGACCATAAATGTCATTAAATACATCAATAGATGTAAAAACAAGAACCATGTGATTATCTCATTAGATGCAGAGAAAGCTTTTGATAAAATAAAGCATCCCTTTTTTGGTAAAACCCTCAAATACCTAGGTATAAAAGGAATATATCTCAAAATAGTAAGTGTCATCTACAATAAATCCACAGCTAATATATTGTTAAATGGACAGAAACTAGAAACATTTCCCCTGAAAACTGGAACAAGATAAGGTTGCTCACTCTCACCCCTCTTGTTCAACATTGTGTTGGAAGTCCTAGCTCGGGCAATTAAACAAAAGAAGAAAATCAGGAGTATCCAAACAGGAAAAAGAAGTCAAGTTATCCCTCTTTGCTGATGATATGATCCTATACCTTGAAAATCCAAGAGAATCTGTCAAATACCTGCTTGCACTGATAAAGGACTTTAGCAAAGTCTCAGGGTACAAAATAAACGTGCAAAAGACAGTTGCATTCCTATACACCAACAGCAATTAGGCACAGACCCAAATTCAAAGCACAATCCCATTCACAATAGCCACAGGAAAAAAAGGAAAAGAAATGCCTCAGCATCTTCCTAACCAGAGAAGTGAAAGACATTTACAATGAGAACTATAAAACACTGCTCAAAGAAATCCAAGAAGACACAAACAAATGGAAAAATATTCCATGCTCATGGATAGGAAGAATCAACATTGTTGAAATGTCCATCCTACCAAAGGCAATCTACAGATTCAATGCAATACCTGATAAGTTACCAACATCATTCTTCTCAGACCTGGAAGTGACAATACAGAAATTCATATGGAAACATAAATGACCACGAACAGTCAAAACAATCCTTAGCAAAAGAAACAAAGCAGGAGTATCACACTTCTAGACTTCAAACTTTATTAAAAATCTGCAGTAATCAAAAAAAACCTGGTATTGGTACAAGAACAGGCACATAGATCAATGGAACAGGATCGAGATTCCAGAAGCAAAGCCTCAATTTCTCAACCAACTCATCTTTGACAAAGCCTCCAACAACAACCACTGGAGAGAGGAGACTCTATTCAGTAAGTGGTGCTGGGAAAACTGGCGGATCACATGCAGAAGATTGAAACAGGACCCCATCACCATACACAAAAAATTAACTCTAAATGGATCAAAGATCTAAACATAAAACTTCAAACTATAAGGATCTTAGAAAACGCAGGAGACACCCTTATGGAAATTGGAACTGGCAACCAATTCCTATTCAAAAGCCTAAATGCCCATACCTTAAGAAATATGATAGACAGGTGGGACCTCATCAAACTAACAAGCTTCTACAAAGCAAAAGAAACCATCAAGAGAGCAGGGAGACAGTTCACAGAATGGGTTCAAATATTTGCCAACTGTAAGTCTGACAAAGGCCTAACATCTAGAATCTACAAGGAACTCAAACGCGCCGATATGAAAAAAACAGCTCCATTAAAAAGTGGGCAAAAGACATGAATCGACACTTCTTAAAAGAGGATATGTGGGCGCCCAACAGACACATGAAAAAGTGCTCAGCCTCACTCATCATCAGAGAAATGCAAATCAAAACCACATTGAGATACCACCTAACCCCAGTAAGAATGGCCATCATTAATAAAATAAACAGCAACAGATGCTGGCGAGATGCGGAGAAAAAGAAACACTTCTACACTGCTGGTGGGAATGCAAACTAGTGCAGCCTCTTCAGAAGACAGTGTGGCGGTTTCTGAAAGATCTGGAAATTGACCTTCCTTATGACCCAGCAATTCCCTTATTGGGAGTATACCTGGAGGAACTCAAATCATTTTACAAAAAAGATACCTGCACATGTATGTTTGTTGCAGCTCTATTCACAATAGCAAAATACATCCTACTCAATGTGAAGATGATGAAGGTGAACACCTTTATGATGATTCACTTCCATTTAATGAATAGCAAATGTATTTTTCTTCCTTATGATTTTCTTAATGACATTTTATTTTTTCTAGCTTGCTTTATTGTAAGAATATAGTATATGATATATATAACATACATCTATGTTAATCTACTGTATATGTCATCAGTTAGGATTAACTACTAATAGTTGACAGTTGGCTATCAGTCATTAAGTGTCTTGGATAGTCAAAGTTACATGCAGATTTTTGACTACACAGGGAATCAGCACCCCTAAACCCTTCATTCTTTGAGGGTCAATTGCAAATTGAATACTTTAATTTGGGATAGGCAAGAGCTTATCTACAATTTTTTTTTTAATTTTAACAATGTGGGGTACAATGTAAAATTTTATTTTATGGTTGGGAAATTGACTTGCCCAAATTTTCACAGCTAGGTCTTTTTTCATATTCTATGCTACCTGCTTCTTTACCCATAAAATAAATATATACACACATGTAAGTATAAGTGAAGAAAAGTGAAATGAGAACTCTATTAGGCATAAAACATTTCTTTTCCTCTCAGTAACTCTATGGTAATGAACAAATCATTGCTCTCTCTGGAGAAAAACAATGGGGGAGGTCCTATGAGTGCTATTTTTCCTACTCAAGGTGCTACAGTGGCTTTCCAGCTGTGCTCCACTATGCTGAAGGGTCCAACAGATCACTTCAAGGATGAAGGGCTCAGGGCTGGGGGCTGAGATGTGAGAGGGTTAGGGTGGCAGCTGCTGTGTAGGTGAAGCCTGGACTGCCCCTTCCTAATTCACATACCCTTCAAGAAAAGACCAAGCTATGCCTGTTATAAATTAATACTTGGTTATAAGATTCATTTGAAGCCAGGATTCTGCTACTAATGTTGATTATTATGATGATCAAAAGGACTGGTGCTTTGAAAAGAGGCTTTAGAAATGTAAGAGTTGTTAATATTATTAAATCAATCAGTATTAATTTAATAATTATTTAACTCCCACATTAAAAGCATTTCTTAATCAAGCAAATCACAAAACTGCCTCCCCCAAGACATATATTTGCACTGAATCAGAAATGCATATAAGCAAAGGAGCAGCTTGTCTTAGCCAATATCTGTCTGGGGATGGGGAGACACCTCTTATCAACAAGGGTGCCCGAACGATGCATATTTGTATACCTAACCCTTAACTGTACCCCACAATGTTAAAATAAAAAATATTGATTAAAAAAAATTTTTTGACAGGTGAGAGGTACAGATTCCATAAGCTTTCCACGCTGGGGCTTCCTATTCTGGGCTTCTAGCTATCAAAATTAAAAATAATAAGACTTTCAAAACGATACTTGCTACTGTTTTAGGGGAACAGAAGGTCCCTGAGTTTTTTAGGATGTGATTTCTTTCCAAGGTTCACGAGATCGTCTATTTCTTGCTTTTCTTATACAACATTTGAAGCATGTAGAAACACACAAAGCTACTGATGAACTGAAATATATATGTGTGTGTGTAAATATATAAAACATGCTTTTTTAAACACACCCAAATAGACAGATAGATAGATAACATTTTACACATATTTTCAAAATAGTTTCCCTCACCATGTGCTTGCTAGCATTTAAAATCTGTTGCAAAAAGAGGGTAATGACAGGGCTGATATTTGTTAATAATTTTCCATATCCTGAGCTGGTTTAGAAGGAGATTAGATAAAGTACACCTTATCAATGTTGTATTTGATATTTACTTAAAACACTGAAAGGCCCCGGCATATATTAATCTGATAGACTGTTTAGATATACATTTGAATCATCTTCCAATGGGGGTCACTTCTGATGTGTAGTAATGAATCATTTACTAATGAGTGAATCAAGTTGATTGTTTTATAGGCTTGTCTCAGCTGGGCTTCACTGTTTTGTCATTTCTGCCATAGTAATGATAGATATGTGTTTCCTAGAAAGTGATGGTTTTACCAAATGGTGTATCCTCAGGAGATCATTAAGGATAAGCATTAAGAATTATGAGTAGAAAGTTATTGAAAAGTTGTTTATTAGAGTAGACATGAAAACAACTCCAGAGTTCAAAAAACTACTCCAGGTTATTTAAATAAATGTACAGTATATCTAATCAGTGAAATTTTATGTCTGAAAATGACATTGTAGAAAATTATTCAATGGTATGGGAGGTTGGCTATTGATTATACTGCTAAGTGGCAATATTCACAATGCACATAACAGGAGGTAGATAAACAGGGAGTACCTAAATTCCTCATAGTAGCCAACTCCAATTCATAGGCTAGTTCCCTCTGTTTTTACTTAGTGTTCACTCACATAGAATGGTGGAGTAAATGGGAGACTACCAAATCCCTGTCTCATAAATCCCTTTTTTTTTTTTTTTTTTTGAGTTGGAGTCTCCCTCTGTCACCCAGACTGGAGTGCAGTGGCCGCTCCCGGCCACTGCAGCCTCGACCTGCTGGGCTCCTGA